>NC_053027.1:440736128-440998533 GCF_003073215.2 Triticum urartu
GAAGCTATTTATCATGTGCTTGCCAAGGAGCCAATACGTGAAGATAATGCCGCCTTTCAAAGCTTCACTCAACCTATTGAAGGTGTTCATGTGCCGAATCCTCCTGCTCTTGTTGGTCCTCTTGCTGGTGAGCTTCGTCTGCCGCATCGTGCAAACACTGATGCAATAGCCAGCACAATAGCTCACAGGCCTTAGAAGCATGCTCGTGTCCTGAATGACAGAGAGCTTCTTGTATCCCTTCACCAGAAGCAGGATAGGCATCATGACTGGCTGAAGCGCCAGATGCAGAGTCTTCTCATTGATGTCAACCGTATACACAACCTTGCAGCCAAGAACTCATTTGTTGCGCATGAAGCCTGTTGGCGGTCCTGAAAGAGCCTCACAATGCTCTATTCTGAAGACGATCTTCGAACAGATGGCTTCACAGAACGTTTCAACTTTGACTCCAGGCCTCCCCAATCATCAAGTTGGCGTCCAAATCCTTCCCTTGAAGATTCTGACTATTCATATACAGCTCACACTGTTGTTATGCAAGTCATAGATGAAGAGGACGATGCCACTTCACCAGCGATGGCTTGACTGCATCACGATTCTGCATTAGGCCCCTCTGCACCGCCCAACTCCAACGCCGACCCTACTGCCCCAACATCTTCACTGCCTGGGAACGAGTAGAAACTCTATGTCTTCAAACCATTTTGGTCATTACTAACAAAAGGGGGAGAAACATATGAGTTGATACTGAAGGAAATATGCCCTAGAGGCAATAATAAAGTTATTATTTATTTCCTTATATCATGATAAATGTTTATTATTCATGCTAGAATTGTATTAACCGAAAACATAATACATGTGTGAATACATAGACAAACAGAGTGTCACTAGTATGCCTCTACTTGACTAGCTCGTTAATCAAAGATGGTTATGTTTCCTAACCATAGACAAAGAGTTGTTATTTGATTAACGGGCATCATTAGGAGAATGATGTGATTGACCTGACCCATTCCGTTAGCTTAGCACTCGATCGTTTAGTATGTTGCTATTGCTTTCTTCATGACTTATACATGTTCCTATGACTATGAGATTATGCAACTCCCGTTTACCGGAGGAACACTTTGTGTGCTACCAAACGTCACAACGTAACTGGGTGATTATAAAGGAGCTCTACAGGTGTCTCCAAAGGTACATGTTGTGTTGGCGTATTTCGAGATTAGGATTTGTCACTTTGATTGTCGGAGAGGTATCTCTGGGCCCTCTCGGTAATGCACATCACATAAGCCTTGCAAGCATTGCAACTAATGAGTTAGTTGCGAGATGATGTATTACGGAACGAGTAAAGAGACTTGTCGGTAACGAGATTGAACTAGGTATTGAGATACCGACGATTGAATCTCGGGCAAGTAACATACCGATGACAAAGGGAACAACGTATGTTGTTATGTGGTCTGACCAATAAAGATCTTCGTAGAATATGTAGGAGCCAATATGAGCATCCAGGTTCCGCTATTGGTTATTGACCGGAGATGTGTCTCGGTTATGTCTACATTGTTCTCGAACCCGTAGGGTCCGCACGCTTAAGGTTTCGATGACAGTTATATTATGAGTTTATGAGTTTTGATGTACCGAAGGAGTTCGGAGTCCCGGATGAGATCGGGGACATGACGAGGAGTCTCGAAATGGTCGAGAGGTAAAGATCGATATATTGTACGACTATATTCGGACATCGGAAAGGTTCCGAGTGGTTCGGGTATTTTTCGGAGTACCGGGGAGTTACGGGAATACGGGGGAAGAAGTATATGGGCCTTATTGGGCTTTAGGGGAGAAGGGGAGGCAGGCCGCGCGCCCCCCATTGACTAGTCCTAATTGGACTAAGGGGAGGGGCGGCGCCCCCTCCTTCCTTCTCTTCCCTCTTCCCCTTCCTTGTCTCCTACTCCTACTACATGGAAGGACTCCTAGTTGGACTAGGAAAGGGGGAATCCTACTCCCGGTGGGAGTAGGACTCCCCTAGGGCGCGCCATAGAGAGGGCCGACCCTCCCCTCCTCCACTCCTTTATATACGGGGGCAGGGGCACCCCATAGACACACAAGTTGATCTTCGTGATCGTTCTCTTAGCCGTGTGCGGTGCCTCCCTCCACCATAATCCTCGATAATATTGTAGCAGTGCTTAGGCGAAGCCCTGCGATGGTAGAACATCAAGATCGTCACCACGCCGTCGTGCTGACGGAACTCTTCCTCGACAGTTTGCTGGATCGGATTCCGGGCATCGTCATCGAGCTGAACGTGTGCTAGAACTCGGAGGTGCGGTAGTTTCGGTGCTTGATCGGTCGGGCCGTGAAGACGTACGACTACATCAACCGTGTTGTCATAACGCTTCCGCTATCAGTCTACGAGGGTATGTAGACAACACTCTCCCCTCTCGTTGCTAGCTGTTGGGGAATGTAGTAATTTCAAAAAAATTCCTACGCACACGCAAGATCATGGTGATGCATAGCAACGAGAGGGGAGAGTGTGATCTACGTACCCTTGTAGACCGACAGCGGAAGCATTAGCACAACGCGGTTGATGTAGTCGTACGTCTTCACGGCCCGACCGATCAAGCACCAAAACTACGGCACCTCCGAGTTTTAGCACACGTTCAGCTCGATGACGATACTCGGACTCCGATCTAGCAAAGTGTCGGGGAAGAATTCCGTCAGCACGACGGCGTGGTGACGATCTTGATGTTCTACCGTCGCAGGGCTTCGCCTAAGCACCGCTATAATATTATCGAGGATTGTGGTGGAAGGGGGCACCGCACACGGCTAAGAAAATGATCACGTGGATCAACTTGTGTGTGTAGGGGTGCCCCTGCCCCCGTATATAAAGGAGCAAGGGGAGGAAGCCGGCCGGCCCTATTGGCGCGCCAAGGAGGAGTTCTCCTCCTAGTAGGAGTAGGACTCCTACTAGGAGGGGGAAAGGAAGTGGGGAGGGAGAAGGAAAGGGGGGCGCCGCCCCCCCCCCTCTCCTAGTCCAATTCGGACCAGGGGGGGAGGAGGCGCGCAGCCCACCCTGGCCGTCCTTCTCTCTCTCCACTAAGGCCCATATGGCCCATTACTTCTCCCGGGGGGGTTCCGGTAACCCTCCAGCACTCCGGTTTTCTTCGAAATCACCCGGAACATTTCTGGTGTCCGAATATAGCCGTCCAATATATCAATCTTTATGTCTCGACCATTTCAAGACTCCTCGTTATGTCTGTGATCACATCCGGGACTCCAAACTAACTTCGGTACATCAAACTTTTAAACTCATAATATAACTGTCATCGAAACCTTAAGCGTGCGAACCCTACGGGTTCGAGAACAATGTAGACATGACCGAGACATGTCTCCGGTCAATAACCAATAGCGGAACCTGGATGCTCATATTGGCTCCCACATATTCTACGAAGATCTTTATCGGTCAGACTGCATAACAACATACGTTGTTCCCTTTGTCATCGGTATGTTACTTGCCCGAGATTCGATCGTCGGTATCTCAATACCTAGTTCAATCTCATTACCGGCAAGTCTCTTTACTCGTTTCGTAATACATCATCTCGCAACTAACTCATTAGTTGCAATGCTTGCAAGGCTTATGTGATGTGCATTACCGAGAGGGCCCAGACATACCTCTCCGACAATCAGAGTGACAAATCCTAATCTCGAAATACGCCAACCCAACATTTACCTTTGGAGACACCTATAGAGCTCCTTTATAATCACCCAGTTACGTTGTGACGTTTGGTAGCACACAAAGTGTTCCTCCGGCAAATGGGAGTTGCATAATCTCATAGTCATAGGAACATGTATAAGTCATGAAGAAAGCAATAGCAACATACTAAACGATCGGGTGCTAAGCTAATGGAATGGGTCATGTCAATCACATCATTCTCCTAATAATGTGATCCCGTTAATCAAATGACAACACATGTCTATGGTTAGGAAACATAACCATCTTTGATTAACGAGCTAGTCAAGTAGAGGCATACTAGTGACGTTTAGTTTGTCTATGTATTCACACAAGTATTATGTTTCCGGATAATACAATTCTAGCATGAATAATAAACATTTATCATGATATAAGGAAATAAAATAATAACATTATTATTGCCTCTAGGGCATATTTCCTTCAGTCTCCCACTTGCACTAGAGTCAATAATCTAGATTACACAGTAATGATTCTAACACCCATGGAGCTTTGGTGCTGATCATGTTTTGCTCGTGGAAGAGTCTTAGTCAACGGGTCTGCAACATTCAGATCCGTATGTATCTTGCAAATCTCTATGTCTCCCACCTGGACTAGATCCCGGATGGAATTGAAGCGTCTCTTGATGTGCTTGTTTCTCTTGTGAAATCTGGATTCCTTTGCCAAGGCAACTGCACCAGTATTGTCACAAAAGATTTTCATTGGACCCGATGCACTAGGTATGACACCTAGATCGGATATGAACTCCTTCATCCAGACTCCTTCGTTTGCTGCTTCCGAAGCAGCTATGTACTCCGCTTCACATGTAGATCCCACCACAACGCTTTGTTTAGAACTGCACCAACTGACAGCTCCACCGTTTAATGTAAACACGTATCCGGTTTGCGATTTAGAATCGTCCGGATCAGTGTCAAAGCTTGCATCAACGTAACCATTTACGATGAGCTCTTTGTCACCTCCATATATGAGAAACATATCCTTAGTCCTTTTAAGGTATTTCAGGATGTTCTTGACCGCTGTCCAGTGATCCACTCTTGGATTACTTTGGTACCTCCCTGCTAGACTTATAGCAAGACACACATCAGGTCTGGTACACAGCATTGCATACATGATAGATCCTATGGCTGAAGCATAGGGGACATCTTTCATTTTCTCTCTATCTTCTGCATTGGTCGGGCATTGAGTCCTACTCAATTTCACACCTTGTAACACAGGCAAGAATCCTTTCTTTGCTTGATCCATTTTGAACTTCTTCAAAATTTTGTCAAGGTATGTGCTTTGTGAAAGTCCAATTAAACATCTTGATCTATCTCTATAGATCTTAATTGTAACATCCCAAATTTCCAATTTGGAATGTTATACATTAGATCATCTATGCATATCATATTTTATTTTGCATTTTGGTTGATCCTAGAAATTCTACGCAACTCAATGACCCACGGAGAGAGTTGGGGATTTCGTTATTTTCATATTTGAGTTTTCTCAAATTTTGAGAATAGGATCGTTTGATTTTATTTATTTTATCATCAATTATTTCTATTACAAAAATATGAGAGAGGGAATAAAATGACTTTCCCAAAATAAAGAAATATTGAGGATTTAATAATAAAATCAAATAAGATTTTATTTTGGAGTTTTTTGGTGTTTTATTTGAATTTAGGAAAAATGTGCGTTTTTCAAAATTGCATTTAGGTCCCAAATAAATGTTCACCTTGTGTGGCTTGATTTTAGAAGCCCGTGAAAATTTATTTCAGAATTTTTGGAGTCCGTTTAGTATTTCTTTTGTTTTCTTCCGAGCGAAATTAAAAAAAAGTGAACCAACCTAACCGGGCCGTGTCCGTCCGGGACTCTGGCCCGGCAGGCTTTATAAGCCGGGGCAGCCCACCCGGGCAAACCCTAGCCCCGAGCCGCCCGAGCCGCCCCGCCCCGCCTGCACCGCCGCCGCCGCCCGCCCGCCTGCCCCGCCGCCGCCCCCATCCGCGGCCGCCGGTGCCGCCGCCGCGCCGCCTCGCCACCGCCGCCGCACGCTCGCCGAGGTTCGCCGCCGCCTCGAAATCCGCGCCGTTTTTTTTCTTCGAAAAACCGTTCGGTTTTTCCATCGGTTTTTTTAGATTCGGTTTTTTTAATAGATCGGTTTTTCCGGTTTATTTAAATAGTGAGCGTTCGTTCGTTCATTCGTTCTAGTGAACGTTCGTCGTTTTTCTTTTTCTCGGATTAAATCCACGATTTTTCTGATCGCGATTCCTGATCCGATTTTCGTTTTAGTATAACTTTTCGCTCGTTTATCGGAATCAGGCGATTCTAGCGCCTGGAGTTTCGTCTCGAAACCCTCTATCCGTTTAACCAACTTAAACAAGATTTTGCTACTGTAAAATTTGCCCTAGATCCAGATTAGTAGAACGAAGTTGTTTTCTTTCGCCGTTTGACTTTCGTTGCTTCGTTCGATTTGATTTTTTTTTGCCAACCGGAGTTCTTAAGTTGAACCTTCTGGTTAGTTCTCTTATTTGAGTTTTACCCGTGTATTAGATGAGTACTTATTGTATGCTTGTTTGTTTGTCTACGATAGAGTACCCGGAGTGCGCCGCTTGTTACTTCGAATCGCTAGGTTTCGCGGATCATCAGCAAGGCAAGTAACACTTTGATCATACCTTTTCTACTACCCAGTTTTATTGCATTAGATCAAATCCTCACACATTGCATGATTAGGATCTAATTAAATTGTGGGATGGGAAGTAGATGAGGTAGTACCTATTACCTGTTTATTATCAAACCTTTGGGAGTTACTTCTGCATTTGCTTATTATGCCATGCTATGCTAGTAGACGTGGATTGGGTGAGTTATATCCATGACAGATGTGAGTTTTGTTAATTAATGGTTTATCTAAGGTGGCAACTTAAACACACATCTGGGTGGATTGAGGCACCTGGGTATTCCAGGACTTGCCTGTTTTCTTTTGGACCTCCACCCAGGCTCAAAGGGATTATGAGACTATTCATACTAGAAACTTCCGTGTGCAGCCACAAGCTATTATGGGCTCTAGCATAGTTGACTAAGTTGTGCGAACTCATACAGTAGTAGACTAGTAGATGTAGGGGATGTAGGTGGTACGGTCTACCCGATCGTAAGGTGCTAGCGCTTCTGAAAGACTATGTCTCGGTCATCCGTCTTCTCAAACATCATGTAGTGCGAGAAACCAAACGGAGGCGATCGAGTCTTGTGGGGAAAAGTGCGCAAACCTCTGCAGAGTGTAATAAACTAATCATGGTTAGCCGTGTCCCCGATTATGGACATCTTGAGTATCTAGTACCTGGATTATCATGTGAATCTCAACATGTTACCCTAAATTAATTTTGTTGGGCTTTGTTTAATGATGATGCTTAATTGGGATTGAGAATGCTGTCAACCATTCTCAATGTTTAACAACTACCATGATAGTAATTAAATTTATTCCTTTGAAGTAGGGAAAAATTGGCTTTACGCAAAACTGTAACCATAGAGCTTTCCACCAGCCAAATATGCATATAGTATAGCTGTTTCATTCCATTATTCTCTATGTGTTACCTTGCCAGCATATTCCATGTGCTGACCCATTTCGGGCTGCAACGTTAATGTTGCAGACTTTTCAGACGATGATTAAGGAGTTTTTAGGTCGTGGTTCTATACTCAGTGATGTCGTTGGAGTTGATGGACTCACTTATCTTCCAAGCCTTCCGTTGTTATCGTTATTAGATGGCCTTAAGCCATATTTATTGTAATAAGTTCTCTATGGAGACACTCAATGTAATAAGTGTGTGATTGCTACTCTGTTATAAATCCTCCGAGTACTGTGTGGTGTCAGCAGTACTGATCCAGGGATGACACCAGAGCACAAAGATCAGACTGTTTGAGGTCTGGTCGCTACAGAGATGGTATCAGAGCACACGCTGACTGTCCACTAAGCTAAAGACCTAGATCACTATCCATTCTCTTCTCTTCTGACTTCTCATCTTTTCTACTCATTTAGGATGGTGGATGCAAGGAACAAGTTCACGCAACCGGATGAAGATACACCCTTTGGACGTCACCTGAAGGAAGTCACTAGATACCTGAATATAGGAGTACCAAGCTTCACAGGCACCTACAACGCCACTTTACCTGAAGAAGAGCGCTGGATGATTCAAGTACAAGTTCCAGGAAGGACGTTCATGCCAGTCACTGAGCCCATAGAGTTTTCTTTTGATGCACCAACTTGGAGTCTAGGAAAGAGCATGGCAGCTCACATCGCCATGGGACGCATTGGAGAATTCTACCGCAATGATCTCAAGGATACTATCTACCAGATTTGTGGGTGCCTAGATGAACACTAGGAGATGATCAGCACCAGGAAGGATAGATCAATCGCAGCTTTTATCCAGGAGCTAAACCAGCACATTCGACGACAGGAGAACCAGATGTGCGCCGACATGATAGATCTGAAGAAGGCAAGGACAAGAATCAAGGAACTGGAGGAAGAACTCAAGGCTACACGTGAAGATTATGAAGAGGAAATTGAAGTATTGGTGGAGAAGAATGACAACCTGATCAAGAAGATTGGAATATTTATGGGAGGCCCTACACCAGTAGATGAAGACGAAGAACCCAAGGAGATTAGCCCGGAAGACTACATCATCATCGACGACACCGACTCGGATCTAGATAGTAGCAATTATGACTATGTTGATGAAGCTGGAGCAGATATCATGGAGTCTGCAACCGAAGAATATTTCTAGTAGACCGCCTCATCAGTAGTAGTAGTCCACCATGTAAATATAGTAGTCCGAGCACTTTTGCGATAGATAGATCGATTGTATGCCCTTGTTTGATTGAATGAAGTGAATTGTTTGCTTTTGGCTCATGTGCATATGGGTAGTGTTTTCTCTTTAGACCCCCTCTATTCTTACATCTCATCTTTTCTAAACCCTCAGATGCCTCCGTGACGTGACCCCAGATTTGCCTTTCCACCGGAGCTCACTCAGTTGATCCAGCAGCAGAACACATTGATGCAGTTGCTAGCTCAGAATTAGAATCAGGGGAACAACAACAACCCACCACCACCACCTGTTGATCACTTAGCCCGATTTCTTAGGCTAAATCCACCGGTGTTTTCCAGTAGCACCGAGCCGATAGTAGCAGATGATTGGCTCCGCAAGACAGCTAGGGAGTTGACCACAGCAGGATGTACGGATGCGGAGAAGGTGAAGTTTGCCACACATCAGCTAGAAGGACCCGCGGCATTATGGTGGGAGAATTTCACAGCCACTTTTCCAGTCGACACTGTCACATGGGACCAGTTTCAGCAGGCTTTTCGTACTGTCCATGTTTCAGCAGGAGCTATGGCCATGAAGAAGCGTGAGTTTCGCAACTTGCGCCAAGGAGGACGGACAGTTGGCCAGTATGTGGAGGACTTTAGTAAGTTAGCACGTTATGCACCAGATGACGTTGCTATGGATGCAGCTAAGCAGGAGAAGTTTCTGGAAGGACTGAGTGATGAGTTGAGCATGCAGTTGGTGGTAGCAACCTTCAACAACTACCAGGAGTTGGTAGACCGTGCTCTTATGATTGAAGGCAAGCAGCAGCAAATTGAGAATCGCAAGAGGAAGTATGGACAAGGAAAGTACAATTCAGGAGCTCAGCAGAAGCCACGTTTTACCCCTAGACTGGGAGGACATTTTCAGCATACCCATGGAGGAGGTAGCTAGCACAATCACAATGGCACCAAGAATGGAAATGGCAATGGAGGAAGCAACGGCCAGAATCGCACCAACCCATCAACCCCATCCAAGAAGGACCTGAGCCAAGTCACTTGCTTTAAGTGTCAGAAGACCAGACATTATGCCAATGAATGTCCTGAAGGCCAAAATGGCAATGGAAGTTCTGGGAAGAAGCCGAACCCTTTCAACAGGGGACAGGTGAACCACGTTAGCGTGGAGGAGGTTGAAGCACAGCCCGATGCAGTAATAGGTAAGTTTCTGGTTAAGTCATTTACTGCACTCGTTCTTTTTGATATTGGTGCATCGCATTCATACATCTCAAGGGGATTTGTGGATAAGTATAACCTATCAACCCAAGCCCTTAGGTCACCCATTTTAGTAACCTCGCCTGGAGCAGAGTATGTGGCTAGTCTATGGTGTGATCAGTTACCATTAAGGATTGGTAACTATGTTTTTCCCTCAGACCTAATAGTATTGGAATCCCAAGGATTGGATGTGATATTAGGCATGGATTGGTTATCAAAGTATGAAGGGAATATTGAATGTGCTAGTAAGTCAATTTTGCTTACCACCCTAGAAGGGAGAAGGATCAAGTATGTATCCCGGCATGTGCCAAAGAGGACTCAAGTAAATTGCCTAACAGGAGTTGTGCAGGAGGAAGTACCAGTGGTAAGGGATTTTCCTGAAGTATTTCCAGAGGAGTTGCCAGGCATGCCACCCGATAGAGATATTGAGTTTTTGATTGAGCTATTGCCAGGCACAGGGCCAATATCAAAGAGACCATATAGGATGCCAGCAAAGGATTTGGTGGAAATTAAGAAGCAGATTAAGGAGTTACTGGGTAAGGGATATATTCGCCCAAGTTCTTCGCCTTGGGGATCGCCCGTACTACTAGTGGAGAAGAAAGATGGATCATTAAGGATGGTTGTTGATTATCGAGGATTGAATGAAGTAACGATCAAGAACAAGTACCCCACTACCAATGATTAATGATCCATTTGATCGATTGCAAGGAGCTAAGGTATTTTCCATGATCGATCTACGATCAGGATACCACCAATTGAAGATTCGAGAACAGGATATTCCGAAGACAGCTTTTACCACCAGGTATGGGCTATATGAGTATACCGTTATGTCATTTGGTCTGACTAACGCACCTGCCTATTTTATGAACATGATGAACAAAGTGTTTATGGAGTTTTTGGATAAGTTCGTCGTAGTGTTCATTGATGATATCCTGGTTTATTCGAAGAATGAAGAGGAACATTAGGAGCATTTGCGTTTGGTACTTGGAAAGCTCAGAGAACATCAATTATATGCCAAGTTCAGCAAATGTGAGTTTTGGTTGAAGGAAGTAGGATTCCTCGGACACGTTATATCTGGAGAAGGTATAGCAGTAGATCCCACTAAAGTTGTGTAACACCCCGGATGTGATTTACCCAATATGTACTCCAACTCTTGCCGTTTCCGGCGTTAAGTTATTTTATTTTCTCAGGTTTGGGTTTTTGTCTCCGTGTGTTGTTATCGTTGTCATGCATCTCATATCATGTCATCATGTGCATTGCATTTGCATACATGTTCATCTCATGCATTCGAGCATTTTCCCCGTTGTCCGTTTTGCATTCCGGCGCTTCGTTCTCCTCCGGTGGTCATTTCTACCTTTCTTTCGTGTGTGGGGATTAAACATTTCCGGATTGGACTGAGTCTTGCCAAGCGGCCTTGATTTACTACCGGTAGACCGCCTGTCAAGTTTCGTACCATTTGGACTTCGTTTGATGCTCCAACGGTTAACCGAGGGACCGAAAAGGCCTCGTGTGTGTTGCAGCCCAACACCCCTCCAATTTGGCCCAAAACCCACCAAAAGCCTCTCCATCATCTAGAGCGTTCGATCACGATCGCGTGGCCGAAAACCGCACCACATTTGGACACTCCTAGCTCCCTCTATGCCTATATATACCTCCCCCATTCCAAATTCCGGATCTCCCCGTCCAAACCATAAAAAAACCACCTCGAGCCGGCCGGACACGTCCGTCCCCGCCTCCGGCCAACCGGGGCGCGCCATGTGGCCATCGCCGCCTTCCTCCGCCGCCGGCCCGGGAGGCCCGAACCGGGCCCCCTAGGCCCATCGCAGCCACCGTCGCCCTTCTCCTTCTCCATCGCCTCCCGTCGCCTCGCCCGATCCACCTCTGCCACGGATCCGCCGCCCCGCCGCCGTCCAAGGTCACCGCCGGCGCCGCCCGACCGACCCGCGCCGCCCGCCGCCTTTACGCTCGCCCGCCGTCCTCGACGCCGACCGCCGCCGCGGCTCACCTCGCCGGCGTCCGCCTCCCCAAGACCCGGCCGGCCCTTCCCCGGCGGCCTCGAGCTCGAACTCCGGCGGTCTCCCCGTCCAACTCCGGCGAAGATCCCCCGGTGAACCTCGGGAACCACGCCTCAGATCCAGATCCGGATATTTCGGGTTGACTTTTTGCCCCCGTTTCCAGTAATTTTTGCATACTTCATCGTGCCGTAACTCCTCATCCGTAGCTCCGTTTTTGCATCCTGCATCGCATCCCGCATAGCATACCATCTTTGCATCATATTGTTTGAGATTTGCACATGGTTGATTGTGTTCCGTTTGCTTGTTTGTCTTGTTTGGGTAGAGCCGGGAGATGAGTTCGCTAACGAGGAGCCCGTTGAGTTTGCTTTCAAGGATCCAGTCAACTCTGACAACTTTGCAGGCAAGATGATCATACCCTCGAAATCACTACTATCTTTGCTTTGCTAGATGCTCGCTCCTTTGCTATGCCTATGCTACGATGCCTACCACTTGCTTATCATGCCTCCTAAATTGCCTTGTCAAACCTCTAACCCCCATGTCCTAGCAAACCGTTGATTGGCTATGTTACCGCTTTGCTCAGCCCCTCTTATAGCGTTGCTAGTTGCAGGTGAAGATTGGAGTCCGTTCCTTGTTGGAACATTATTTACTTGTTGGGATATCATTATATTATCTTGTTATCTTAATGCATCTATATACTTGGTAAAGGGTGGAAGGCTCGGCCTCTCGCCTAGTGTTTTGTTCCACTCTTGCCGCCCTAGTTTCCATCATATCGGTGTTATGTTCCCGGATTTTGCGTTCCTTACGCGGTTGGGTGATAATGGGAACCCCTTGATAGTTCACCTTGATTAAAGCTTTTTCAGTAATGCCCCACCTTGGTTTTATCATTTGCCACCTAGCCTCTTTTTCCCTTGGGTTTCCGGAGCCCGAGGGTCATCTTATTTAAACCCCCCCGGGCCAGTGCTCCTCTGAGTGTTGGTCCGACCGAGTAGACTGCGGGGCCACCTCAGGGCAACTTGAGGGTTGGTTTTACTCGTAGGATGTCTCATCTAAGTGTGCCCTGAGAACGAGATATGTGCAGCTCCTATCGGGATTTGTCGGCACATTCGGGCGGTGTTGCTGGATTTGTTTTAACTTGTCGAAGTGTCTTGTAGAACCGGGATAGCGAGTCTGATCGGAATGTCTCGGGAGAAGGTCTATTCCTTCGTTGACCATGAGAGCTTGTCGTGGGCTAAGTTGGGACTCCCCTGCAGGGATTTGAACTTTCGAAAGCCGTGCCCGCGGTTATGGGCAGATGGGAATTTGTTAATGTCCGGTTGTAGATAACTTGAACCTTAACTTAATTAAAATGAATCAACAGTGTGAGTTACCGTGATGGTCTCTTCTCGGCGGAGTCCAGGAAGTGAACACGGTGTTGGAGTAATGCTTGCCACAGGTTGCCCTCTAGTTACTCGTTCACGCTTTGCCTCCTCTTCTCGCTCTCTTTTGCGAACAGGATAGCCACCATATATGCTAGTCGCTTGTTGCAGCTCCACATATTTTCCTTGCCTTACCTATTAAGCTTAAATAGTCTTGATCGCGAGGGTGCGAGATTGCTGAGTCCCTGTGGCTCACAGATTACTTCCAAACCAGATGCAGGGCCTGATGATTCCGCTCCAGATGGCGCGCTTGAGCTCAAGTGGGAGTTCGACGAGGACTCTCAACGATACTACGTGTCTTTCCCTGATGATCAGTAGTGGTGCCCAGTTGGGGTGATCGGGACCGTGTCGCATGTTGGGTTATCTTTTATTTTGGCGCCGTAGTCGGGCCATGAGTGTTTGAATGTTGTAATGTTATTTATGCACTTTGATTGACGTGGCGAGTGTAAGCCAACTATGTATCTCTCCCCTTTATTATTTATTTTACATGGGATGTTGTGAAGATTGCCTAACTTGCGACATTGCTTTCAATGCGGTTATGTCTCTAAGTCGTGCCTCGACACGTGGGAGCTATAGCCGCATCGAGGGCGTTACAAGATGGTATCAGAGCCTTCCCCAACCTTAGGAGCCCCCATTGCTTGATCGTTTTTAGCGGCCGAGTTGAGTCTAGAAAAATGTTTTGAGTCATTTAGGAATTATATATCGGAGAGTTTAGGAATTCTTTTTACTTCCCAGTCTCCTCATCGCTCTGGTAAGGCATCCTGACGTAGAGTTTTGACTCTTCTCTTCTCAAATTTCACTAAAAAAAATTTAGGATCGCGCGGGTATCTTGGAATCGTTTCGATGGTTTTGTGACGAGAACATTGTCTTGGTACCTCCTGTCAGGGGTTTTGTGGCAGTGTCCCGGGGAGTTGAGCTCCGAGGTGTTGTCCTCATAAATTTTATCGTTACAGTTCTGGAATACCTGAGTTTAGTATGCCGACATCGAAAACCTCTTTTATGCAGTTCGTTGGTGAGATAACCTCGACGCCACCCAGTACTGGGGCGGGAGTTCGGGAGTATCGCCATAACTTGTATAACGGATGCTTTTCGAAGGTTGAGGTAGATGGTTTCCGAAGTTTTTCTCGGTTATGTGTTGAAGGATGGATACAGCTGGATGTAGGATTTGCTAGATTTGGGTGAGATATTATGCTTCCCCTGTATCCCCAACACCTGATTGCATAACCGGAAAGGTTCGGGAGCTTCATAGGTGGGAATTCTTGTAGCTCTAGTTCTTCTTCCACGGATATTTGATTTGAGATTGGGATTTCTTACCAAGTATTCATTCTTGATCCGTACCTTGTTGATTTATTCCTCTACCTAAATTCTAAGTGGCTTCTCAATTTATGGATATGTGAACATTTCAAGAGGAATGCATTCGTTCATTTTGTTCGGATGTGAAGACTATATGTTGCAATTTTCATTCCGTTGGATTCAGCTTCAATATTTGTCTATCTATGTGCTAATGGTTGTCACCCTCTTCAGGATGGCTCCCGCTAAGAGCACCAATCAGAATCAGAATCAAGATCCGCCACCACCTCCACCTCCTCCGGAGGCATGGCAAGCTATGATGGCCGCAACCAATGCAAACACACAGTTGATCATGCAAATTCTTCAAGAGCGCAATCAAGCGAACCAAGGCAACCAAGGCAACAATCAGAATCACTTTGCTACACTCAACCAGTTCCTTGCTAACGGGCCAAAGACTTTCAGCAATTGTGTTGAGGCAACTGATGCTGACGATTGGCTCGTGCATCTGTGCAAGCATTTTGAGTGCAGTAACGTCAGGCCTGAGGACTTTGTCAAGTTCGCATCCTTCCAACTCAAAGACCAAGCTGCAGAATGGTTCCAGCAGTACAAGGATTCCAGAGGAGGCCGTGTGATTACCTGGGATGAATTCTGTCAAGATTTCAGAGCTCATCATATCCCTCAGAGCGTGGTTGAAAGCAAGCATGAGGAATTCCGCAACCTGAAGCAAGGCTCTTTGTCTGTCTATGACTACAACAAGTTGTTTCAGAAGCTCGCCCGCTTTTCTAAGTAGGACGTCCCTGATGAGAAGAGCATGATATACCAGTTCAGGGGTGGTCTCAGAGAAGAAATTCAGCTAGCTCTTGTTCTCTTTGAACCCTTGAGGTACGATGAGTTCTACAACATGGCATTGAAGCAAGAGGCCGCTCAACTGAGGTGTGATGCTTCCAAGAAGCGAGTCAGAGATGCTACTTCTTCTTCCTCTACTCAAGTGGCCAAGCAGCAGAAGTATTGGCTTCCTCCTCCTCCGTTTCGTCAGTCGTATCAGAAGAGCAAAGGTGGCAGTGGATCTTCCCACCCACCCAACCCTGGCTTTCAGAACAAGACTTCGTCTCAAGCTCCAAGATCGAGTGCTCCGTATCACCGTCCGCTTTTAGAGGTCACGTGCAACAAGTGCCAACAGAAGGGTCACTATGCCAACAAATGCTTCAATCAGAGGCGTCTTCCTCCTCCTCCTCCTGTGAGATCGGCAAGTACAGCTGTGGTCAAGCATAACCCCAAGCACGCCAAGGTCAACTTGATGAATGCAGCTGAGGCAGAGGACTCGTCAGATGTCATCATGGGTAACCTTCCTGTTAATGATGTTCCTGCAAAAGTACTTTTTGATACTAGTGCATCGCATTCTTTCTTGTCATGCCCTTTTGAATCGAAGCACAATGTTGATACTGAGATCATGCCCAAAGTCATGCAAGTTGTTTCCCCCGGCAAGCTTTTGACTTCTAGTTTGGTTGCTCCCGATATCTCTATCACGTTGGGCGGCTACAAGTTTCTTTCTTCTCCGGTGGTTCTTGGCAACTCGGATATTGATCTTATTCTCGGAATGGATTGGCTTTCTAAGCACAAGGCGCATCTTGATTGTGCAGCAAGGCAGATTCAATTGACTCATTCGTCTGAGGATGTAATTGTCTTTGCCGCTCGTGATGATACCAACCGTCTGTTTTCTCTCAATGAGAAGGGTGAACTGGATGCTATCTCGCAAATTCCAGTCGTTTGCGAATATCAAGACGTCTTTCCAGAAGAGCTTCCAGGAATGCCTCCGCACCGGCCAGTTGAATTCGTCATCGATCTTGAGCCTGGCACGGAACCTGTGTGCAAGCGTCCTTACAAGCTCGGACCTGAAGAGTTGAAGGAGCTGAAGAAGCAACTCGATATTCAAGAGAGAATGGGTCTCATCCGGCCTAGTTCTTCTCCGTGGGGTTGTGGTGTTCTTTTTGTGAAGAAGAAGGATGGAATGGACCGACTTTGTGTTGACTACCGTCCATTGAACAAGAAGACCATCAAGAACAAATACCCACTTCCCAACAACAACGAGCTGTTCGAACAACTCAAAGGTGCTCAAGTATTCTCCAAGCTTGATCTCCGTATGGGTTATCATCAGATTCGTATACGTGAGCAAGATATTCCCAAGACGGCTTTCAGGACAAGCTATGGTTCATATGAGTACACTGTCATGTCTTTTGGCCTCGTCAACGCTCCTCCAACTTTCTCTCGCATGATGAACTTCATCTTCAACGCCTACACCAATGACTTCGTTTTGGTCTATCTCAACGACATTCTGGTTTTCTCGAAGAACAAAGAAGATCATGCCAAGCACTTGCATTTGGTACTTGATAAGCTGAGGGAACACAAGTTCTACGCCAAGTTCTCCAAGTGCGAATTTTGGATCGATGAGGTTCTTTATCTTGGTCATATCATCTCTACCAAGGGCATTGCGGTGAATCCTGAGAAGGTGTCTGCAATTGTGAATTGGGAACCTCCTCAGAACGTGAAGCAACTCTGTAGCTTCCTCGGTCTCGCAAGCTACTGTCGAAGATTCGTTGAAAACTTTTCTAAGATCGCGAAGCCTCTCTCAAATCTTCTCCATAAGCACGTCAAGTACGTTTGGTCTCCGGAGTGTGACATTGCTTTCAACACTTTGAAAGAGAAATTGGTCACTGCTCCAGTTCTGACTCCGCCTGATGAATCCAAACCGTACGAGGTCTTTTGCGATGCCTCTCTCCAAGGTCTTGGCGCAGTGTTGATGCAAGAGAATAAAGTTGTGGCTTATACCTCTCGCCAGTTGGAGCCCAACGAGAAGAACTACCCCACTCATGATCTCGAGTTGGCGGCAGTTGTGCATGCTCTTTTGACTTGGAGACATCGCTTATTGGGAAGAAAAGTGAACATCTTCACTGACCACAAGAGTCTCAAGTACATCTTCACTTAGCCTAATCTCAACCTCAGGCAGACTCGATGGGTCGAAATGATTCAAGAGTATAATCCGAGTATCGAGTATACTCCAGGCAAGGCCAATGTGATTGCTGACGCATTGAGCAGGAAGGCTTATTGCAATAGTCTGATTCTCAAGCCTTATCAACCCGAGCTTTGTGAAGCTTTCCGCAAACTTAATCTGCAAGTTGTTCCTCAAGGTTTCCACGCCAACCTTCAAGTCTCTCCTACCTTGGAAGACCAAATTCTCCAAGCTCAGCTTCTTGATGCTATGGTGAAAAAGGTGAAGATTGGGATTGCCAAGAGTCAACCCAAGTACAAGTGCTACCGCCTTGATGACAAGGACACTCTCTTCTTCGAGGATCATATTGTTGTGCCCAAAGGTGACCTTCGTAAAGTGATCATGAACGAGGCTCACAATTCTCTCCTCTCCATCCACCCTGGGAGCACGAAGATGTATCAGGACCTCAAGCAGGCTTATTGGTGGACTCGAATGAAGCGCGAGATTGCTCAATTCGTGAATGAGTGTGATGTCTGCAGAAGAGTGAAGGCAGAACACCAAAGGCCAGCTGGTCTCCTCCAACCTCTTGCCATTCCAGAATGGAAGTTCGACCACATTGAGATGGACTTCGTGACTGGGTTTCCAAAGTCCAAACATGGCAATGATGCTATATTCGTTGTTATCGACAAACTCACTAAAGTGTCTCATTTTCTGCCTATCAAAGAGTCGATCACTGCAGCTCAATTGGCGGAACTCTATACCTCTCGTGTTGTCTCTCTGCACGGTATTCCATAATTGATCTCTTCAGACCGTGGCAGCATTTTTACCTCCAAGTTTTGGGATTCTTTTCAGAAGGCCATGGGTACCAACATCCGCTTCAGCACAGCTTTCCATCCTCAAACTAGCAGTCAAGTCGAGCGTGTCAACCAGATTCTTGAGGATATGCTCAGGGCTTGTGTGATCTCCTTCGGCATGAAGTGGGAGGATTGTCTTCCATATGCTGAATTCTCCTACAACAATAGTTTTCAAGCAAGTTCGGGCAAGGCCCCATTTGAAATTCTGTATGGCAGGAAGTGTCGTGCCCCTCTCAACTGGTCCGAAACCGGTGAACGTCAGCTTCTCGGTAATGACTTAATCACAGAGGCAGAGGAAATGTGCAAAGTCATTCAAGATAACCTCAAAGCAGCCCAATCCCGCCAGAAGAGCTACTATGATAGTAAGCACCGTGATTTGGCTTTCGAGATCGGAGATCATGTTTACCTCCACGTCTCTCCTATGGAAGGTACTCGTCGCTTCGGTATCAAAGGGAAGCTTGCCCCTAGATACGTGGGACCTTTCAAGATTGTCAGCAAGAGAGGCGATCTCGCCTATCAACTCGAGCTTCCTTCAAACTTTGCAAATGTGAATGACGTGTTCCATGTCTCTCAGCTTCGAAAGTGCTTCAAGACTCCTGACCGCACCGTCAACTTCGAGGACATTGAGCTCCAAGAAGATCTCTCTTATCGTGAGCACCCAGTTGCTATTCTTGAAGAGACTGAACGCAAGACTCGCAACAAGTCAATCAAATTCCTCCAAGTCAAGTGGTCACACCATTCCGACCGTGAAGCTACCTGGGAACGCGAGGATCACCTCCGTTCTGAGTACCCGGCGTTCTTTCAGTCCTAGATCTCGGGACGAGATCCTCTCGTAGTGGTGGAGTGTTGTAACACCCCGGATGTGATTTACCCAATATGTACTCCAACTCTTGCCGTTTCCGGCGTTAAGTTATTTTATTTTCTCGGGTTCGGGTTTTTGTCTCCGTGTGTTATTATCGTTGTCATGCATCTCATATCATGTCATCATGTGCATTGCATTTGCATACGTGTTCATCTCATGCATTCGAGCATTTTCCCCGTTGTCTGTTTTGCATTCCGGCGCTTCGTTCTCCTCCGGTGGTCATTTCTACCTTTCTTTCGTGTGTGGGGATTAAACATTTCCGGATTGGGCCGAGTCTTGCCAAGCGGCCTTGGTTTACTACCGGTAGACCGCCTGTCAAGTTTTGTACCATTTGGACTTCGTTTGATGCTCCAACGGTTAACCGAGGGACCGAAAAGGCCTCGTGTGTGTTGCAGCCCAACACCCCTCCAATTTGGCCCAAAACCCACCAAAAGCCTCTCCATCATCTAGAGCGTTCGATCACGATCGCGTGGCCGAAAACCACACCTCATTTGGACACTCCTAGCTCCCTCTATGCCTATATATACCTCCCCCATTCCAAATTTCGGATCTCCCCGTCCAAACCCTAAAAAAACCACCTCGCGCCGGCCGGACACGTCCGTCCCCGGCCGGACAACGTCCGCCACCGCCTCCAGCCAACCAGGGCGCGCCACGTGGCCATCGCCGCCTTCCTCCGCCGCCGGCCCGGGAGGCCCGAACCAGGCCCCCGAGGCCCATCGCGGCCACCGCCGCCCTTCTCCTTCGCCATCGCCTCCTGTCGCCTCGCCCGATCCACCTCTGCCGCGGATCCGCCGCCCCGCCGCCGTCCAAGGTCGCCGCCGGCGCCGCCCGACCGACCCGCGCCGCCCGCCGCCTCTTCGCTCGCCCGCCGTCCTCGACGCCGACCGCCGCCGCGGCTCACCTCGCCGGCGTCCGCCTCCCCAAGACCCGGCCGGCCCTTCCCCGGCGGCCTCGAGCTCAAACTCCGGCGGTCTTCCCGTCCAACTCTGGCGAAGATCCCCCGGCAAACCTCGAGAACCACGCCTCAGATCCAGATCCGGATATTTGGGGTTGACTTTTTGCCCCCGTTTCCAGTAATTTTTGCATACTTCATCGTGTCGTAACTCCTCATCCGTAGCTCCGTTTTGGTCATATAGCATATCAAAATGTTCGTCGCAGAGAGTACATCATTTAATCTCATTGCATCATTTTCATTTGAGTTCATCTTGATGCCCGAAATGCTGTTAGAAGAATGCTATTTGAGATAATTGTCAGATCTGCTGCTCCAATTGGATATTTGTCATTTTTGCCATGATTATTGTGTGCATGATATGCCCCTGAGCTCTTCATGAGTTTTGTTATATGTTTTGCCGTCTATCCAGAGGTGCAATCCATGTATTTTTGTGATGTGTGTGGTGACTAGCACAAGCTTGCAAAGTGGAGCATTCGATAATGCTGATTTCAGGGACTTAGCATTTCCACTAAGTCCTTGATCTGTTTATCTCATATGGCCATATGTTCATGTTGTTTCCTAGTGATCCGTGCCTCTTTTGAGGATGATCAGTAAGGATGTTTTGTTAATCTTGTGGTGCTCTATCCATCCATGTCTTTGTTTGCAATTATGGAGCAACCTAGCTTGAGTCAATCGAGCTCTACTTTTGTCATTTCGTGAATCTGGGCAGATTGTCTACTTGTTAGCGATTTTGCCGAGGATGTTGTAGTTGATCCGTGCATGCTATGGTATTGTTCTTGCCATGTCTAGCTTGTATTTTGTGTATTCTTGATGGGTGTATGCTTAGATTGTCATGACTTGCTCTGTAGTGAGTGCATCGAGCTCATAAACATGCCTACTTGATATCTGTTTCAGCATGCTCCAGTTTTCGCTAAGTCTGTGATCTGATTATGTTTTTTCCATGTTCACATGCTTGCAAATGTATTTTCTGATCCCTTTTGGCTCAAGGTCATTAAGGGACTTTTGTTAAGCTCTTTGAGTAGCTCCATGCCATGCTTTTCCTTGCCATGTTCAGGTCCTGTAGCATATAGTTTTCATGCTCCGAAGAGTGTTATCTGATCTGAAATTCTAGACAAGTGTTAATTTCACTAAGTCTGAAATCTGTTTGTCAAATGCATTTTTGCCATGCTTGTTTGAACCTGTTAATGGATGAATTGGCCGTAGCTCAGTGCTAGACTTTTGTTAAGCATCATGAATGGATTCCTGCCATGTATTTTGATGCCATGTTTGGGTGCTGTAGCATGTTTATCTTGTTGCATTTAGATGGCTACTTGCTGTAAATCGCAGAACGTGATCATATTTGAATTGCTTGCCATTTCCAAACCGTAACTCCGATTCTGGCGTTCTTTATATCGTTTTCAAGTGATTTCATATCACCTTTCCAGTGGCACACTTGGATTTCCAAATTGAGGCCAGGTTCATTCATTCCTCGTCAAATCTTGCATATGCATCCCGCATCGCATCCCGCATAGCATACCATCTTTGCATCATATTGTTTGAGCTTTGCACGTGGTTGATTGTGTTCCATTTGCTTGTTTGTCTTGTTTGGGTAGATCCGGGAGACGAGTTCGCTAACGAGGAGCCCGTTGAGTTTGCTTTCGAGGATCCAGTCAACTTTGACAACTTTGCAGGCAAGATGATCATACCCTCGAAATCACTACTATCTTTGCTTTGCTAGATGCTCGCTCCTTTGCTATGCCTATGCTACGATGCCTACCACTTGCTTATCATGCCTCCTAAATTGCCTTGTCAAACCTCTAACCCCCCCATGTCCTAGCAAACCGTTGATTGGCTATGTTACCGCTTTGCTCAGCCCCTCTTATAGCGTTGCTAGTTGCAGGTGAAGATTGGAGTCCGTTCCTTGTTGGAACATTATTTACTTGTTGGGATATCATTATATTATCTTGTTATCTTAATGCATCTATATACTTGGTAAAGGGTGGAAGGCTCGGCCTCTCGCCTAGTGTTTTGTTCCACTCTTGCCGCCCTAGTTTCCGTCATATCGGTGTTATGTTCCCGGATTTTGCGTTCCTTACGCGGTTGGGTGATAATGGGAACCCCTTGATAGTTCGCCTTGATTAAAGCTTTTCCAGCAATGCCCAACCTTGGTTTTACCATTTGCCACCTAGCCTCTTTTTCCCTTGGGTTTCCGGAGCCCGAGGGTCATCTTATTTAAACCCCCCCGGGGCCAGTGCTCCTCTGAGTGTTGGTCCGACCGAGTAGACTGCGGGGCCACCTAGGGGCAACTTGAGGGTTGGTTTTACTCGTAGGATGTCTCATCTGAGTGTGCCCTGAGAACGAGATATGTGTAGCTCCTATCGGGATTTGTTGGCACATTCGGGCGGTGTTGCTGGATTTGTTTTAACTTGTCGAAGTGTCTTGTAGAACCGGGATACCGAGTCTGATCGGAATGTCTCGGGAGATGGTCTATTCCTTCGTTGACCGTGAGAGCTTGTCGTGGGCTAAGCTGGGACTCCCCTACAGGTATTTGAACTTTCGAAAGCCGTGCCCGCGGTTATGGGCAGATGGGAATTTGTTAATGTCCAGTTGTAGATAACTTGAACCTTAACTTAATTAAAATGAATCAACAGTGTGAGTTACCGTGATGGTCTCTTCTCGGCGGAGTCCGGGAAGTGAACACGGTGTTGGAGTAATGCTTGCCGCAGGTTGCCCTCTAGTTACTCGTTCGCGCTTTGCCTCCTCTTCTCGCTCTCTTTTGCGAACAGGATAGCCACCATATATGCTAGTCGCTTGCTGCAGCTCCACATATTTTCCTTGCCTTACCTATTAAGCTTAAATAGTCTTGATCGCGAGGGTGCGAGATTGCTGAGTCCCTGTGGCTCATAGATTACTTCCAAACCAGATGCAGGGCCTGATGATTCCGCTCCAGATGGCGCGCTTGAGCTCAAGTGGGAGTTCGACGTGGACTCTCAACGATACTACGTGTCTTTCCTTGATGATCGGTAGTGGTGCCCAGTTGGGGTGATCGGGACCGTGTCGCATGTTGGGTTATCTTTTATTTTGGCGCCGTAGTCGGGCCATGAGTGTTTGAATGTTGTAATGTTATTTATGCACTTTGATTGACGTGGCGAGTGTAAGCCAACTATGTATCTCTCCCCTTTATTATTTATTTTACATGGGATGTTGTGAAGATTGCCTAACTTGCGACATTGCTTTCAATGCGGTTATGTCTCTAAGTCGTGCCTCGACACGTGGGAGCTATAGCCGCATCGAGGGCGTTACAAGATGATACCGTGACCAAGTGGGAAGCCCCAACAACAGTTGGAGAGATCCGGAGTTTTCTTGGACTCGCAGGATACTACCGGAGATTTATTGAGAATTTCTCAAAGATTGCGAAGCCTATGACTGAGTTGTTGAAGAAAGATACCAAGTTCATATGGACAGAGGAATGTGAGGCTAGTTTCCAGGAGTTGAAGAAACGTTTGGTTACCTCACCAGTGTTGATTTTGCCAGACCAGACCAAAGATTATGAGGTGTATTGCGACGCTTCACGTCGAGGACTTGGAGCAGTGCTTATGCAGGACGGGAGAGTTGTTTCATATGCCTCAAGACAACTGAAGCCTCATGAGTTGAATTATGCCACGCATGATTTGGAGTTAGCAGCCGTAGTGCATGCATTGAAAACATGGAGACATTTCCTCATTGAAAATCATTGTGAGGTGTACACGGATCATAAGAGTTTGAAGTATATTTTCACACAGAAGGAGTTAAATCTCAGACAAAGGAGATGGTTGGAGCTTATCAAGGATTATGATATGAGATTGCATTATCACTCCGGAAAGGCTAATGTAGTAGCTGACGCATTAAGCCGTAAGAGCCACGCCAATACATTAATGACGGGAGAAATACCAAGGGAGTTAGCAGAAAATCTTCGTGAACTATGTTTGGAAATAGTTCCGAGAGGCTATGTAGCAGCATTGGAGATTCAGTCAACTTTGATAGATAGAATCAGAGAAGCTCAGAGGACTGACAAAGAAATTGCCTCCATTAAGGAGAAACTTAGCAAAGGAAAAGCAAAGGGATTTCGTGAGGATGAGCACGATACCCTATGGTTTGAAGACCGCGTTTACGTGCCCAATGACCCGGAGATCAGGAAGTTGATTTTGCAAGAGGCACACGACTCACCGTATTCAATTCACCCAGGAAATACCAAGATGTACTTGGATCTGAAGGATATTTTCTGGTGGACCGGAATGAAGAAGGATATTGCGGAGTATGTAGCAGTTTGTGATGTATGTCAGAGAGTAAAGGCAGAGCATCAGAAGCCAGCAGGATTGTTACAACCATTGCCAATACCCAAATGGAAGTGGGATAAGCTAGGCATGGATTTTATCACGGGATTGCCCAGGACTCGTTCAGGCTATGACTCGATTTGGGTTGTAGTTGATCGATTGACGAAAGTAGCTCATTTCATCCCAGTAAAGACCACTTATACCAGTGCTAAGTTGGCAAAGATATACATGACCAGGATCGTATGTCTGCATGGAGTTCCAAGGAGTATCGTATCAGATAGAGGAACCCAGTTTACCTCAAAGTTCTGGAAGCAGTTGCACGAAACTTTGGGTACCAGGCTAGAGTTCAGTACAGCTTTTCATCCACAGACAGATGGACAGACCGAGAGAGTAAATCAGATTTTGGAGGATATGCTGAGAGCTTGTGCGCTAGATTATGGATCTAGTTGGGACGATAATTTGCCATATGCAGAGTTCTCTTACAACAACAGTTACCAAACCAGTTTAAAGATGGCCCCTTTCGGAGCTTTGTACGGAAGGAGGTGCAGGACACCGTTATCGTGGGACGAAGTTGGAGACCGCCAGTTGTTTGGACCTGACTTGATTAAAGAGTCTGAACAGAAGGTGAAGTTGATTCGCGATAGGCTCAAGATAGCCCAGTCCAGGCAAAAAGTTATGCAGATTCTAAATGCAAGGAGGTAGTTTACGAAGTCGGAGATAGAGCTTATCTTCGAGTATCTCCACTTCGGGGAACAAAGCGTTTTGGAGTTAAAGGGAAGTTAGCGCCACGATTTGTAGGACCATATCGAGTTTTGGAGCGTATGGGGGAAGTGGCCTACAAGTTGGAATTGCCCGAAGGATTGTCAGGAGTTCATGATGTGTTCCACATTTCTCAGTTAAAAAAATGTCACGCGGAGATGGCTGACATACCTTTGAGAGACACAGTGCCATTGGAAACTATTCAGTTGGATAACGATTTTACGTACGAGGAGAAACCAATTAAGATTCTCGAGTTTGCCAGCCGAGTTACTCGCAGCAAGGTTATCAATTTTTGCAAAGTTCAGTGGAGCCACCACACGGAGGATGAAGCCACCTGGGAACGAGAGGAAGATTTGCTCAAGGACCACACTCACCTATTTTCTAACCAACCCGAATCTCGAGGGCGAGATTCATCTTAAGGGGTGTAGGTTTGTAACATCCCAAATTTCTAATTTGGAATGTTATACATTAGATCATCTATGCATATCATATTTTATTTTGCATTTTGGTTGATCCTAGAAATTCTACGCAACTCAATGACCCACGGAGAGAGTTGGGGATTTCGTTATTTTCATATTTGAGTTTTCTCAAATTTTGAGAATAGGATCGTTTGATTTTATTTATTTTATCGTCAATTATTTCTATTACAAAAATATGAGAGAGGGAATAAAATGACTTTCCCAAAATAAAGAAATATTGAGGATTTAATAATAAAATCAAATAAGATTTTATTTCGGAGTTTTTCGGTGTTTTATTTGAATTTAGGAAACATGTGCGTTTTTCAAAATTGCATATAGGTCCCAAATAAATGTTCACCTTGTGCGGCTTGCTTTTAGAAGCCCGTGAAAATTTATTTTGGAATTTTTGGAGTCCGTTTAGTATTTCTTTTTTTTTCTTCCGAGCGAAATTAAAAAAAAGTGAACCGACCTAACCGGGCCGTG
The DNA here is from genome assembly GCF_003073215.2 of Triticum urartu. Lineage (NCBI taxonomy): Eukaryota > Viridiplantae > Streptophyta > Magnoliopsida > Poales > Poaceae > Triticum > Triticum urartu. The sequence goes on from NC_053027.1 coordinate 440,762,250, forward strand.
TCCGTCCGGGACTCTGGCCCGGCAGGCTTTATAAGCCGGGGCAGCCCACCTGGGCAAACCCTAGCCCTGAGCCGCCCGAGCCGCCCCGCCCCGCCTGCACCGCCGTCGCCGCCGCACGCGCCGTGCCTCGCCGCTGCCGCGCCGCCTCACCACCGCCGCACGCTCGCCGAGGTTCGCCGCCGCCTCGAAATCCGTGTCGTTTTTTTATTTTATTCGAAAAACCGTTCGGTTTTTCCGTCGGTTTTTTAGATTCGTTTTTTTAAATAGATCGGTTTTACCGGTTTATTTAAATAGTGAGCGTTCGTCCATTCGTTCGTTCTAGCGAACGTTCGTCGTTTTTCTTTTTCTCGGATTAAATCCGCGATTTTTCTGATCGCGATTCCTGATCCGATTTTTGTTTTAGTATATTTTTTCGCTCGTTTATCAGAATCAGGCGATTCAAGCGCCTGGAGTTTCGTCTCGAAACCCTCTATCCGTTTAACCAACTTAAACAAGATTTTGCTACTGTAAAATTTGCCCTAGATCCAGATTAGTAGAACGAAGTTGTTTTCTTTCGCCGTTTGACTTTCGTTGTTTCGTTCGATTTGATTTTTTTTGCCAACCGAAGTTCTTAAGTTGAACCTTCTGGTTAGTTTTCTTATTTGAGTTTTACCCATGCATTAGATGAGTACTTATTGTATGCTTGTTTGTTTGTTTGCGATAGAGTACCCGGAGTGCGCCACTTGTTACTTCGAATCGCTAGGTTTCGCGGATCATGAGCAAGGCAAGTAACACTTTGATCATACCTTTTCTACTACCCAATTTTATTGCATTAGATCAAATCCTCACACATTGCATAATTAGGATCTAATTAAATTGTGGAATGGGAAGTAGATGAGGTAGTACCTATTACCTGTTTATTATCAAACCTTTGGGAGTTACTTCTGCGTTTGCTTATTATGCCATGCTATGCTAGTAGACGTGGATTGGGTGAGTGATATCCTTGACAGATGTGAGTTTTGTTAATTAATGGTTTATCTAAGGTGGAAACTTAAACACACATCTGGGTGGATTGAGGCACCTGGGTATTCCAGGACTTGCCTGTTTTCTTTTGCACCGCCACCAAGGCTCAAAGGGATCATGAGACTATTCATACTAGAAACTTCCATGTGCAGCCACAAACTATTATGGGCTCTAGCATAGTTGACTAAGTTGTGCGAACTCTTACAGTAGTAGACTAGTAGATGTAGGGGATGTAGGTGGTACGGTCTACCCGATCGTAAGGTGCTAGCGCTTCTGAAAGACTATGTCTCGGTCATCCGTCTTCTCAAACATCATGTAGTGCGAGAAACCAAACGGAGGCGATCGAGTCTTGTGGGGAAAAGTGCGCAAACCTCTGCAGAGTGTAATAAACTAATCATGGTTAGCCGTGTCCCAGGTTATGGACATCTTGAGTATCTAGTACCTGGATTATCATGTGAATCTCAACATGTTACCCTAAATTAATTTTGTTGGGCTTTGTTTAATGATGATGCTTAATTGGGATTGAGAATGCTGTCAACCATTCTCAATGTTTAACAACCACCATGATAGTAATTAAATTTATTCCTTTGAAGTAGGGAAAAATTGGCTTTACGCAAAACTGTAACCATAGAGCTTTCCACCAGCCAAATATGCATATAGTATAGCTGTTTCATTCCATTATTCTCTATGTGTTACCTTGCCAGCATATTCCACGTGCTGACCCGTTTCGGGCCGCAACGTTAATGTTGCAGACTTTTCAGACGATGATTAAGGAGTTTTTAGGTCGTGGTTCTATACTCAGTGATGCTGTTGGAGTTGATGGACTCACTTATCTTCCAAGCCTTCCGCTGTTATCGTTATTAGATGGCCTTAAGCCATATTTATTGTAATAAGTTCTCTATGGAGACACTCGATGTAATAAGTGTGTGATTGCTACTCTGTTATAAATCCTCCGAGTACTGTGTGGTGTCAGCATTACTGATCCAGGGATTACACCAGAGCACAGAGATCAGACTGTTTGAGGTCTGGTCGCTACATTAATGCCCAATATGTAAGCAGCTTCACCGAGATCTTTCATTAAAAAACTCTTATTCAAGTATCCCTTTATGCTATCCAGAAATTCTATATCATTTCCGATTAGTAATATGCCATCTACATATAATATCAGAAATGCTACAGAGCTCCCACTCACTTTCTTGTAAATACAGGCCTCTCCAAAAGTCTGTACAAAACCAAATGCTTTGATCACACTATCAAAGCATTTATTCCAACTTCGAGAAGTTTGCACCAGTCCATAAATGGATCGCTAGAGCTTGCACACTTTGTTAGCTCCCTTTGGATCGACAAAACCTTCCGGTTACATCATATACAACTCTTCTTCTAGAAATCCATTCAGGAATGCAGTTTTGACATCCATCTGCCAAATTTCATAATCATAAAATGCGGCAATTGCTAACATGATTCGGACAGACTTAAGCATCGCTACGGGTGAGAAGGTCTCATCGTAGTCAATCCCTTGAACTTGTCGAAAACCTTTCGCGACAAGTCGAGCTTTGTAGACAGTAACATTACCGTCAGCGTCAGTCTTCTTCTTGAAGATCCATTTATTCTCAATTGCTTGCCGATCATTGGGCAAGTCAACCAAAGTCCATACTTTGTTCTCATACATGGATCCCATCTCAGATTTCATGGCTTCAAGCCATTTTGCGGAATCTGGGCTCACCATCGCTTCTCCATAGTTCGTAGGTTCATCATGATCTAGTAGCATGACTTCCAGAACAGGATTACCGTACCACTCTAGTGCGGATCTTACTCTGGTTGATCTACGAGGTTCAGTAGTATCTTGTTCTGAAGTTTCATGATCATTATCATTAGCTTCCTCACTAATTGGTGTAGGTGTCACAGAAACTGATTTCTGTGATGTACTACTTTCCAATAAGGGAGCATGTACAGTTACCTCATCAAGTTCTACTTTCCTCCCACTCACTTCTTTCGAGAGAAACTCCTTCTCTAGAAAGTTTCCGAATTTAGCAACAAAAGTCTTGCCTTCGGATCTGTGATAGAAGGTGTATCCAATAGTTTCCTTTGGATATCCTATGAAGACACATTTCTCCGATTTGGGTTCGAGCTTATCAGGTTGAAGCTTTTTCACATAAGCATCGCAGCCCCAAACTTTCAAAAACGACAACTTTGCTTTCTTGCCAAACCATAGTTCATAAGGCGTCGTCTCAACGGATTTTGATGGTGCCCTATTTAACATGAATGCGGCCGTCTCTAGAGCATAACCCCAAAACGATAGGGTAAATCAGTAAGAGACATCATAGATCGCACCATATCTAGTAAAGTACGATTACGATGTTCGGATACACCATTACGCTGTGGTGTACCGGGTGGCGTGAGTTGCGAAACTATTCCGCATTGTTTCAAATGTACACCAAACTCGTAACTCAAATATTCTCCTCCACGATCAGATCGTAGGAATTTTATTTTCTTGTTACGATGATTTTCAACTTCACTCTGAAATTCTTTGAACTTTTCAAACGTTTCAGACTTATGTTTCATTAAGTAGATATACCCATATCTGCTTAAGTCATCTGTGAAGGTGAGAAAATAACGATATCCGCCACGAGCCTCAACATTCATCGGACCACATACATCTATATGTATGATTTCCAACAAATCTGTTGCTCTCTCCATAGTACCGGAGAAAGGTGTTTTTGTCATCTTACCCATAAGGCATGGTTCGCAAGTACCAAGTGATTCATAATCAAGTGGTTCCAAAAGTCCATCAGTATGGAGTTTCTTCATACGCTTTACATCGATATGACCCAAACGGCAGTGCCACAAATAAGTTGCACTATCATTATCAACTCTGCATCTTTTGGCTTCAACATTATGAATATGTGTGTCACTACTATCGAGATTTAATAAGAATAGACCACTCTTTAAGGGTGCATGACCATAAAAGATATTACTCATATAAATAGAACAACCATTATTCTCTGATTTAAACGAATAACCGTCTCGCATCAAACAAGATCCAGATGTAATGTTCATGCTTAACGCTGGCACCAAATAACAATTATTTAGGTTTAATACTAATCCCGAAGGTAGATGTAGAGGTAGCATGCCGACCGCGATCACATCGACTTTGGAACCATTTCCCACGCGCATCGTCACCTCGTCCTTAGCCAATCTTCGCTTAATCCGTAGTCCTTGTTTCGAGTTGCAAATGTTAGCAACAGAACCAATATCAAATACCCAGGTGCTACTGCGAGCATTAGTAAGGTACACATCAATAACATGTATATCACATATACCTTTGTTCACCTTGCCATCCTTCTTATCCGCCAAATACTTGGGGCAGTTCCGCTTCCAGTGACCAGTCTGCTTGCAGTAGAAGCACTCAGTTTCAGGCTTAGGTCCAGGTTTGGATTTCTTCTCTTGAGTAACAACTTGCTTGCTGTTCTTTTTGAAGTTCCCCTTCTTCTTCCCTTTGCCCTTTTTCTTGAAACTAGTGGTCTTGTTGACCATCAACACTTGATGCTCCTTCTTGATTTCTACCTCCGCAGCTTTTAGCATTGCGAAGAGTTCGGGAATAGTCTTGTTCATCCCTTGCATATTATAGTTCATCACAAAGCTCTTGTAGCTTGGTGGCAGTGATTGGAGAATTCTGTCAATGATGTAATCATCTGGAAGATTAACTCCCAATTGAATCAAGTGATTATTATACCCAGACATTTTGAGTATATGCTCACTGACAGAACTGTTCTCCTCCATCTTGCAGCTATAGAACTTATTGGAGACTTTATATCTCTCAATCCGGGCATTTGCTTGAAATATTAACTTCAACTCCTGGAACATCTCATATGCTCCATGACGTTCAAAACATCGTTGAAGTCCCGATTCTAAGCCGTAAAACATGGCACACTGAACTATCGAGTAGTCATCAGCTTTGCTCTGCCAGACGTTCATAATATCTGGTGTTGCTCCAGCAGCAGGCCTGGCACCCAACGGTGCTTCCAGGACGTAATTCTTCTGTGTAGTAATGAGGATAATCCTCAAGTTACGGACCCCGTCCGTGTAATTGCTACCATCATCTTTCAACTTTGCTTTCTCAAGGAACGCATTAAAATTCAATGGAACAACAACACGGGCCATCTATCTACAATCAAACATAAACAAGCAAGATACTATCAGGTACTAAGTTCATGATAAATTTAGGTTCAATTAATCATATTACTAAAGAACCCCCACTTAGATAGACATCCCTCTAATCCTCTAAGTGATTACGTGATCCAAATCAACTAAACCATGTTCGATCATCACGTGAGATGGAGTAGTTTCATTGGTGAACATCACTATGTTGATCATATCTACTATATGATTCACGCTCGACCTTTCAGTCTCCGTGTTCCGATGCCATATCTGTATATGCTTGTCTCGTCAAGTATAACCTGAGTATTCCACGTGTGCAACTATTTTGCACCCGTTGTATTTGAACGTAGAGCCTATCACACCCGATCATCACGTGGTGTCTCAGCATGAAGAACTTTCGCAACGGTGCATACTCAGGGAGAACACTTCTTGATAATTAGTGAGAGATCATCTTAAAATGCTACCATCAAACAAAGCAATATAAGATGCATAAAAGATAAACATCACATGCAATCAATATAAGTGATATGATATGGCGATCATCATCTTGTGCTTGTGATCTCCATCTTCAAAGCACCGTCATGATCACCATCGTTACCGGCGCGACACCTTGATCACCATCGTAGCATCGTTGTCGTCTTGCCAATCTTATGCTTCCACGACTATCGCTACCGCTTAGTGATAAAGTAAAGCATTACATCACAATTGCATTGCATACAATGAAGCGACAACCATATGGCTCCTGCCAGTTGCCGATAACTTGGTTACAAAACATGATCATCTCATACAATAAAATTTAGCATCATGTCTTGACCATATCACATCACAACATGCCCTGCAAAAACAAGTTAGACGTCCTCTACTTTGTTGTTGCAAGTTTTACGTGGCTGCTACGGGCTTAAGTAAGAACCAATCTTACCTACGCATCAAAACCACAACGATAGTTTGTCAAGTTGATGCTGTTTTAACCTTCGCAAGGACCGGGCGTAGCCACACTCGGTTCAACTAAAGTTGGAGAAACTTACACCCGCTAGCCACCTTTGTGCAAAGCACGTCGGGAGAACCGGTCTCGCGTAAGCGTACGCATAATTTCGGTCCGGGCCGCTTCGTCCAACAATACCGCCGAACCAAAGTATGACATGCTGGTAAGCAGTATGGCTTATATCGCCCACAACTCACTTGTGTTCTACTCGTGCATATAACATCAACACATGTAACCTAGGCTCGGATGCCACTGTTGGGGAACGTAGTAATTTCAAAAAAATTCCTACGCACATGGAAGATCATGGTGATGCATAGCAACGAGAGGGGAGAGTGTGATCTACGTACCCTTGTAGACCGACAGCGAAAGCGTTAGCACAACGTGGTTGATGTAGTCGTACGTCTTCACGGCCCGACCGATCAAGCACCGAAACTACGGCACCTCCGAGTTTTAGCACACGTTCAGCTCGATGACGATCCCCGAACTCCGATCCAGCAAAGTGTCGGGGAAGAGTTCCGTCAGCACGACGGCGTGGTGACGATCTTGATGTTCTACCGTCGCAGGGCTTCGCCTAAGCACCACTACAATATTATCGGGGATTATGGTGGAAGGGGGCACCGCACATGGCTAAGAAAATGATCACGTGGATCAACTTGTGTCTGTAGGGGTGCCCCCTGCCCCCGTATATAAAGGAGCAAGGGGAGGAGGCCGGCCGGCCCTATTGGCGCGCCAAGGAGGAGTCCTCCTAGTAGGAGTAGGACTCCTACTAGGAGGGGGAAAGGAAGTGGGGAGGGAGAAGGAAAGGGGGGCCCCGCCCCCCCTCTCCTAGTCCAATTCGGACCAGGGGGAGGAGGCGCGCAGCCCACCCTGGCTGTCCTTCTCTCTCTCCACTAAGGCCCATATGGCCCATCACTTCTCCCGGGGGGTTCCGGTAACCCTCCGGCACTCCGGTTTTCTCTGAAATCACCCGGAACATTTCCGGTGTCCGAATATAGCCGTCCAATATATCAATCTTTATGTCTCGACCATTCCGAGACTCCTCGTTATGTCCGTGATCACATCCGGGACTCCGAACTAACTTCGGTACATCAAAACTCATAAACTCATAATATAACTGTCATCGAAACCTTAAGCGTGCGGACCCTACAGGTTCGAGAACAATGTAGACATGACCGAGACATGTCTCCGGTCAATAACCAATAGCGGAACCTGGATGCTCATATTGGCTCCCACATATTCTACGAAGATCTTTATCGGTCAGACCGCATAACAACATACGTTGTTCCCTTTGTCATCGGTATGTTACTTGCCCGAGATTCGATCGTCGGTATCTCAATACCTAGTTCAATCTCATTACCGGCAAGTCTCTTTACTCGTTTCGTAATACATCATCTCGCAACTAACTCATTAGTTGCAATGCTTGCAAGGCTTATGTGATGTGCATTACCGAGAGGGCCCAGAGATACCTCTCCGACAATCGGAGTGACAAATCCTAATCTCGAAATACGCCAAACCAACATTTACCTTTGGAGACACCTGTAGAGCTCCTTTGTAATCACCTAGTTACGTTGTGACGTTTGGTACCACACAAAGTGTTCCTCCGGCAAACGGGAGTTGTATAATCTCATAGTCATAGGAACATGTATAAGTCATGAAGAAAGCAATAACAACATACTAAACGATCGGGTGCTAAGCTAATGGAATGGGTCATGTCAATCACATCATTCTCCTAATAATGTGATCCCGTTAATCAAATGACAACACATGTCTATGGTTAGGAAACATAACCATCTTTGATTAACGAGCTAGTCAAGTAGAGGCATACTAGTGACGTTTAGTTTGTCTATGTATTCACACAAGTATTATGTTTCCGGATAATACAATTCTAGCATGAATAATAAACATTTATCATGATATAAGGAAATAAAATAATAACATTATTATTGCCTCTAGGGCATATTTCCTTCAGTTGATAGTCTTCAAGCGGGTCCATATGGGTCGGGTGCTTATTTCTTGCCTAAGTTTTTACAACTCTTGTTCTTGAACTATTGGCTTTTGAGTTGTAACACTTAAACTTGATGGTCGTCTGCCACTTTTGCTGCTACCTTATGATGCGATGATAAATCCCGCATGAAGTCATTCTGCAGACGCCCATTTCTCATTATGCATTTCATTATCTTCATTACATTTGTGTATGCAAGATGAATGGTCTCCATGTGTTGAAGAGGATCTCCACAAAGCAAAACCTGCCATGTGCAGCTGCATTCAAAAGCAAAACATTTATATGCACATCTTCAGGGGGAGCCTCTTCCAACCTATGAAGACAATGCCCATGTACTTTATTTTTTCACATACTTTTATCCCTATTGAAAACTTCAACCAGTTTGTCATCAATCACCAAAAAGGGGGAGATTGTAAGTGCATCTAGTGCCACCCCTAGTTGGTTTTGGAGTATTGACGACAAACATGGTTGAGGGACTAATGTGTTCGTGAGAATTACAGGATAACACGGGTAGTAGTCCCTCATTGATACGATTTACCTACCAGAGATGACCCCTAAAAATGTATGAAGACATTGAAGACAATGGTGGTTCGTGAAGACATTCACGTTGAAGATAGTGACTTGTGAAGACATTCACTTGAAGACTATGGAGTGCGAAGACATGGTTTCTTTCGTAGTTCCATTTTCTTCTTTATTGAGTGATATGAACCATCGAACTGTTAAGTGGGGTCCAAATGAATAAAGTCAGATGACTGAAGTGATGCTCAACCAAAATCCTATGTCTTCGAACGAAGACAATGAGAGCGAATCTTATCCAGATTTGGATGAGTCAGCTTTGATTGCAGCCCAAGCCAAGTTGCCGCGTGTGTTTGAAATCCAATCGTTGGAGACGTGTTGGTTCCTTAGTGACCCAGGGTCATTTCAGACATATCATGTCGGGTTGCCTCCTGGCTATAAATAGCCCACCCCCTACATCATAAATTGGTGGCTGCTCCGAGTTAGTGCACGACTTTTGTCGTTTAAGAGCAACCCACCTCCGAAGCCTTTGAGAACGAGATCCTTGCGAGGACAAAACCCAAAACACCCAGAGCCAAAGAGTGCTAGACATCATTAAAGTTTTTTTGTTCGCGTGACCTGAAAACTTGTTACACTTGAGGATTGTGTATCCTCCAGCCGGTTAGGCGTCATGTTCTGATAATCCAAAAGTCATTGTGGATCGTCGGTGAATGAAATCTGTAAACATTTGAAAGTCTACCTTGAAGACTTACTAGAGTGATTGGGTAAGGACTAGGTGTCCTTAACTTAAGGGGAATAAGGTGAAGACACATTCTTCTGAGTTCACTCAGCCTCCCTAAGCAGATGTACAATTGTCACAGCAACTGAAACTGGTCTACCAAATCCTTGTCTTCATCAAACTACTAGTTTTATCTCTTTCCTTTTTTACATTTCAGTTTGTCTTCGTGAAGTCTTTGCTTGCTTGGCTAATCAGTTAGACTTTACTGTGCAAAGGCGATTGGAAAGTGCGACGGAAGGGAAGAAGAAATGTGGGTAGGGTTTCCAGATCTTACGTGAAGGAACGAAAAAAAAATGACGAGCATTTTGTGCCCAAACATCGTCGCAACGGGCAGCATATGCTTTGGTTGTGCGCAATGCGAACCCTGCTGCGCCCACGCGTACCCTCAATCAAGAAACCAAAAAGACAGCGCCCACGCGTCGCAGCGTCTGCACCCACCGAACCCATCGCTGTCCCCTTTCCCCCGTTTCACGCCCGCCCACGCGGCCCCGCACCGCACAACGGCTCGCCACAAAGCCAACAAACCCAGCAGCCCCAGCCCTTTCCGCCTCCCCCCGCTCCCAAACCAAGCCCCGCCCCCGTTCTGTCCCTCCGCAAAACCCTAGCTCCGTACACGCGCGGCGACCTCCACCATGAAGGGCAAGGCCGACACCTCCAAGAAGGGCGAGGGCAGGTAAGATCTCCGCCTCTTTCGAAACTCCGCGAGGAAGGGTGCGGGGATCTCCGCCGTGGCCGGACATTTCACATCTGTGTAGGTTGTCTGACTGGTTGGTTCTTGCAGGCTCAAGGCCGCCGGCGGCGCCAGCAAGAGGAAGAAGGACGCCGCTGCCGCTGGCAAGCCCAAGCGCCCACCCTCCGCCTTCTTCGTCTTCATGTGAGCCCTCTCTCTCTAGCCCTGCTATTCCATCTCCCAGATCTCCAGATCTGTTCTACTTCTTGTTCAGCTTTGGTGGTTTCGTCCGGGTTTCTTAGTATATCTCGTGCCTGTTTCGCAGGTCTGAGTTCAGGCAGCAGTACAACGCGGAGAACCCCAACAACAAGAGTGTCGCCAACGTGAGCCACCTTACCCTGTTTTCTTCTCACTTTTATCTTCGCTTGTATAGACATCTCAAGCTGCTTTTGCCGTGCTGAGTGATTAGGTGAGCAAGGCGGCGGGTGAGAAGTGGAGAGCTATGTCTGATGAGGTGAGTGCATCTTTCAATGCTCAAACAGTCTCTGCATAGATCTTTCCTAGTGCACTTACCTGTTACTGTACTTGCTAAACATTCCTAAGCTGCACATAATTACAGCTTTTGTTCTTCAATGTATGTTTATGTGAAGTGGCTCTGTTGTAACTGAATAGTTAAATGCAATCTGCACATCTGTTTGTTCCAATAAACAACATATTCGTTACCGGGTGGCATGATTAATGTACTGTATATTTGGTTTATTGACCGGTTTAATTTGTTAGGACAAAGCACCTTATGTGGAAAAGGCTGAACAGAAGAAGAAGGACTATGAGAAGACCAAAGCCACCTTTGATAACAAGGTAACCTTGGGATCATGGTGCATGTTCGTCCAATTGTGAAGGTTACAAAGTTTTAGTGCTAATTTGACATATCTAATTCTTTCAGGAGAGTGCGAGCTCCAAGAAGGCCAAGACTCAGAACGATGAGGAGGTCAAATCTGAGGTCGAAGATGAGGGTAGCGATGAGGTATAAACATTGAGCATTTTGGTTGATGGTTGGTTTATGTTTGTAGCGCCCAATGATGTTTACCCGCTAGTGCTTTTAGTGACACTCTTGATTTTTCTGTCTGCAGGAAAACGAGGACGATGATGAGTAAATAGTGTATCAGAGTATGAGGTAGCAAATTGGGTGTTGGGTCCCCGCTTAGTGTACTAGTTTGCTATCCTGCTATCCTCAGTGTTAGATGATGAGATTTGGAAGTAGATGTTGTGTTTGTGTGTTAAGGGGGCCCTTTTAGACTTGTGGACTCATGGTTTGAGAAGTTGCTTAGTAGTGTATTAGCAGAGAGGAAGCTGAGAATGCTACCAGCTGTTCCAATGCTTTTCTCTTGCTAACCACCTGTGTAAGAACTTGTTTTCATTCGCTAATCTGATGACTGCCCAGCCATTGGCTCTTGGTTAATTTCGCCTTAAATTTGTCGTGGTTACTTCTTCTGTGTGCTACTGTGTGTAATCTATCTGCTTCGTTTGGCTTTTTGTAACTCGGTTGAATTCTTAGCTGTGACTTCATCTGCCCGAGTCTGTTGGTGATATTTGGTGTTTGCTGGGATTATTTCCGAGCTACAGCTGAGAATGCTACTAGCTGTTCCAATGCTACTGTGTCCCATCCAGCGCGGATCGCTGCCGGTTAGCTTCAAGAGAAGCTCTATTTGTTGATCTCGTCATGGCGTCTAACTGCAGGTAGCGGTGCGGCCGCAGGGTTGCCTAGATGCTGCAAAACAGCAGATGCTGGTTAGGAGACGCAGCCGCTCAGGATAATGCGAATATTAATAACGCGATTTATAACTCGTCGTCTACGCTTCCGTAGCATAGTGGTAGTGCGTTCGCTTCGTAAGCGAAAGGTCGTGAGTTCGATCCTCACCGGGAGCATATTTTTTTGGCCTCAAGATTTTGGTAAGGTTCTCTCCCCTTCGTTCAGTCCTACGCTTTCCTCTTCCTCTTCCATTTTGACTTTTTCTCTCGCGAAAACCGCCTCAAACACATTATAACAAGCATTAAAGTTTCTTTTTCCGCATCCTACATTTTCACAAATACTGTGATTCTCAAGCAGATTTAAGTTTTGAAGATCAAATGGGGATGTCAAATTGAAGTACCAAATGAAGAGAAGCGAATGATATGATCCAAGAGTTAGCTATATTTTTTATTTATTGTATGATAAAACAGTATAACTGGGTCGATAAACCCCTAACTTTCTTTAATGTAATCTTATACAGGATGTAATTATTGTTTGATATCAATAAAAAGAGCCATGACAGGCTTCCCTAGGAAAAAAACGCAACACTATGCACATCCCACTCCGTGCATACCGTAACATTGTACGGCTGAAATTTATCCTAATCAACCTAACAAAAAGGTGTAGGATGAAAATAGATCCTAATCAGTTCAAAACAGGCATATGTCTCGACGGATAAAAGGCATTGGAGTAAATGATTATGAACTGGGAGATGTAGAGAATTATTTAATTTTACGCACGACAAACATTTAAATATCTCACAACAAAATGGCATATCCAATTGTTCCTTAGCTACAGTACATGGATGGTATTCTTCCAATGTGCATGAATCATTGTTTGAACTTCACAGTCTTTTAAGTGTGATTTCTTTTGATCTGGTCAACAAAAACTTTCACCGATAATTAATAAATCATTTGAAAAAAAATGTTGAACAAGTATTTCAAAAAATCTAGCCAAGCATTGGGAAAATGTTAAATGTGTATAGATTAAATATTGACCATACATTAAAAATAGTGATTTTTATTATTGTATATTAAAATATTAATCAGTCATTTGAAAAATGTTAATCAAGCATTTGACAAATTGTTAAATGTGTATAGAAAAATGTTGACCATGCATTCAAAAAATATTAATCTTGCATTCGGAGAAATGTTGATAAAGCATTTGAAAAATGTTAAACGTGCATAGAAAAAATGTTGACCATTTATTAGAAAAATATTAATTTTGCACTTCAAAAATTTTAATCAAGAATTTGAAAAAGTTTAAAGTGTGTATAAAAAAATATTGACCATGAATTCAAAGAATGTTAATCTTGTATTTAAAAAATATTAATCTAGCATTTAAAAAATATGCATAGAAAAATGTTGACTATGTATAAAAAATGTTAAATTTGTATTGGAAAGATGTAAACATGTATTAGAAAAAATGCTGTTGACATATAAAAAAAATAGAATGAAAATCCAAACTAACCAAAAAAATGAAAACTAAAAAAGAAACAAAATAAACCAAAAGAAAAAGGAAAAAGAAAAACAAAACAAAGAAATAAATGAAAAAAGAATAAGAAAAGGAGAAGAAAAATGAAAAGAAACAAAAGGAATCAAAAACGAAAAAGAACCGAAGAAAACCGAATGAAACAGAAGAAACCGAAGAAAGAAAAGAAAAAAACAAAAGAAAACAGAAAATCAGTGTAAAAACGGCTCTTTTCGTTCTAGTAGGTTACGCACGACTTATTAAACACAAACTCGATGTTAGCTCAGTGGGTAACAATTCTAAGAAGCAACCAGGAGATCCCAGGTTCAATCCCCTCTCGTAAATATATACCCAATGGGCCGGCCCGATTAGTCAAAAAGCTTGAGCAAGATATAGCGCTCGCGCTCCGGCTTACGGGTTTAGGGCGTTGCCCGGCACGGCTCGGTTTTCTATGAGTTTTTTCATGTTTTTTGTTTTCCCACGTGGGCATTTTATCATTTTTTAACTCGATGCGCTGGTTCGTCTCCTCATGACTCATGAGTTGCACCAATTAGTACTAGAGACTAAGGCACGCTTCGCTGCGCCGTTCTTCACTCGTGAAATTTACTTTTTTATATATCTATTGATTATTGTGATTAGTTGTTTTGCTTTGATTTTATCTGTGTGACTTTTTTAATGTTTTTATGGTATTTTTTTTTCAAGAGAAGAGACAAGTTATTTGATGTATGGTTGTGAAGCCTTTGCACATTTTGGCCTTGTTTTTTTTTTAAAAAGAAGGATTACCCCAGGCTCTGCATCAGTATGATGCTCACAACCATCTTTATTCATTATTCACCAGAGTCTAACAAAATCAATAGAGGGATCAACCCGAAGCCTCCTTCTAGGCGAATACAATCGCTACACCTACAAGTATACAGATGCGCCATGTCCGCATAATAGACACAATCTAATCTAGTGGGCTTAAGACCATCCCGTCTAAGCGTCTCATAACGTGCATCGCCTGCGCACGCTCTAGAATCCGTCGCCGCCATGGTGTCAACTTGTGGTGATTGTTTGAGCCTCTTGGGAGTTCTTATTTCACGCTAAACCGATGGAATTGCTATTATGACGCTCACATGGGTCAGCACACGAAGATCTTGCTCGCTCAGCTTGGCTCCCTGCTCCTCTCGCTCGTTTAGTTTTTTCCCCTCACCCCACTACTAGCTCAAAAAAATGCCTATCTTTTTTTATTTGAAAAGGTTAGTTACATTAAATGATGTTTAATGAATTTTATAAATATTATGACTTTTAAAAACCATGAATTTTAGAAACATTCGTGAATTGAAAAATATATTCATGGTTTCAACATGTTCGTAAAATAAAAACTTCTCAAACTTAAAGTATGTTCACAAACTTTACATGACCGTGAACTTAAAGATATCCACAAATTTAATAAATATTAACGAACTTGAAGAATTAAAAAATATGTTTATGTTTTTTAAAGTACACAAATTTTAATAAGTTCTCATGAATTAAAACATGAAAAAATAAAAAGAGAAAATAAATAAATCTAAACAACACACACTTACGTGTGGGGCCCTATTGACCCCCACAATCCTCGAAGCACCACAACGCTTCAATTCAAGGGAGCTTGAGATCTCTATAGATGTGTTCCTTTTTCTTATTTCACCTTTTGCTTTCTGATCTTATTTATTTTATGCTTTTTTTTCTTACTTTATAATTTTTTTGTTTCTCTTTCTGTTTTAGGAGTACGAAATATTTTAAAAAATTGTAGGAACATAAATTCTGACACCCATGAACAACTATTTAATAAATTGTATCAACCACAGTTGCACAACCCCCTTGACAACGTGCAACTAATTGGTGGGAGGGTAGTAGTTGCATTTTTTTTCTTCACAAATACCACTAACAATTTTCATCTTTGATTTTGCTGTTTGTAAGCAGGGATCTATGCAAAATGGGATGGGGGCTTAGAACCAGTTTATCGATCTTATATTTTGCTACAATCCCTCGTATGTATTGGGGTAGCAACGTTTTCGGCGACCCTTATCTTTTTTTTTCTAACCTATTTATGTTATTTTTTTGTCTGAATCTATGCGAAATGGGGTAGCGAATTTGTGTGTGAAACCTAGAGGATATGCAGTGGATGATGCACATCTTATCTCATTTTTGTGCATTCAGGTCAAACACGTTTTGATGGCTAGCTTATGTTTATCATTCATGCCAATATTTTTCTTATGCAAGCTTGCAAGTTACTAAGTGGGGGTTACGACTGCAAGTTTTCAAACGGGCCCGCAATTGTAATTTTTTAAGTGAGATCACAACTAGGTTTATAAGTGAGGTCACAAACTGCAAGTTTTTCAAATGGGCTGTGACGCCCCGAAACCGATGTGCCAGGTGTCTTCCAGTTATTCGCTGTTGTTGCAATGTCATTGCTTGCATGTCATGCATTCCATATCATGTCATCATGTGCATTTCATTTGCATACATGTTCATCTCATGCGTCCGAGCATTTTCACCGTTGTCCGTTTTGCAATCCGGCGCTTCTATGTCACCCGGTGTCTCTTTCTACCTCTTTTCATGTGCGGGTGTTAAACATTTTCGGTTTGGACCGAGACTTGCCATGCGGTCTTGGTTTACTACCGGTAGACCGCCTGTCAAGTTTCGTGCCATTTGGACTTCGTTTGATACTCCAACGGTTAACCGAGGGACCGAAAAGGCCTCGTGTGTGTTGCAGCCCAACACCCCTCCAAAGTGGCCCAAAACCCACCAAAACCCCCTCCATCATCTTGGTCGTTCGATCACGACCGCGTGGCCGAAAACCCCACCTCATTTGGAGCTTCGTAGCTCCCTCTACCTATATATACGTGTCCCTCCCGGAATTTTCGCGCAGATAAAACCCTAACTTCCTCCTCCGCGCGCCACCGGACAATTCTTCTCCGCGCCGGACAATGTCCACCGCCACCGCCACCTCACCCGGACCAATCCGGAGCCGCCACCTCAGCATCACCGCCCCCGCAACCAACCACCACCCGCCACCTGTCGCCGCCACTCTCCTCCGCCGCCGCGCCTCACCCGCCGGCCCGGGCCCGCTCGGGGCCATCCGGGCCCGGTCACCGCCGCGTCCTCGCCGAGGCGCGCCGCCCCAGCTCAATGCCGGCAGCGCCCCGCCGCCACCGACCATCGCCGGCTCGCCACCTTGTCGCCGGGCGCCGCCCCGCCGCGACTGCTCTGCCGGAGGCCGCCGCGTGCCCCGAAGCTTCCGCGCCGCCCGCATCGCCTCGCCACCCCGCCGACCTCGCCGGATCCACCCCGCTCCGGCCACCTCGCCCAACTCCGGCGCCCCAAGCATCTCCGACGAGCACTGTTCCGGCGGACTCGGTTCGCGTGCCGCGAGATCCAGATCCAGATCCATCCCCTCTCGGTTGACTTTTTCGTCCCTAACCCTAATATTTTTGCATACTTTGACATGCCATAACTTCCTCATCGTAGCTCCGATTTGTGAGTGTAGCATATCAAAATGTTCGTCTCGGCGAGTACATCGTTTCATCCCATTGCATCATTTCCATTTGAGCTCATCTTGATGCCCGAAATGTTGTTGGAAGAGGGCTATGTGATGATAGTTTCAGATCTGTTTCAGCAAATGCACTTTTGTCATTTTTGCCATGATTAATGCGTGCATGCTATGATCCTGAGCTCTACATGTGTTTTGAAATATGCCATGCCATCTTTATAGGGGTGTATGCCATGTATTTTTGTGATCTTTGTGGTGACTAGCACAAGTATGCAAAATAGCTTACTCAATGATGCTGATTTCAGGGACTTAGAATTTTAGTAAGTCCTTGCCCAGTCATTATTTTTATGCCATATGTTCATATTGTTTCCTACTGATCCGTGCCTCTTATGAGCATGATCAGTAAGGATGTTTTGTAGATATTGTTGTGCTCTATCCATCCATGTCTTTGTTTGCATTTATGGAGCACCCTAGCTTGAGTCAATTGAGTACTTTTGCTATAAAATGTTCCTGGCAGATTGTTAACATGTTTAGCAATTTTGCCGAACTTGTTGTTGTTGATCCGTGCATGCTATGTTGTTGTTGTTCTTGCCATGTCTAGCTTCTATGCCATGTCTATTTGATGGGTATATACTTAGTTTGTCATGCAATGCCTCGTAGTGAGTGCATCGAGCTCGTAAACATGCCTACTCGTTAACTGTTTTGCCATGCTCCAGTTTTTCACTAAGTCTGAATCTGTTTATGTTTTTGCTATGTTCACATGCTTGCAATTGTATTTTCTGATCCCTTTTGGCTCATGGTCACTAAGGGACTTTTGTTATATGCTTAGAGTAGCTTTATTCCATGCCTTGATTTGCCATGATATGTTCCTGTAGCATGTAGTTATCATGCTCTAAACATTGCTTCCTGATGATAAATTCCTGACATGCTGTTAATTCCACTAAGTCTGAAACCAGTAATCTTTTGCACTTCTGCCATGCTTGTTTGAACCTGCTATTGAGTGAATTAGCCGTAGCTCAGTGTTCATCTTTTGTCAAGCATTATGAGTGGATCCCTGCCATGTATTTTGTTGTCATGTTGGAGTGCTGTAGCATGTTGTTCTTGATGCATTTAGATGGCTACTTGCTATTTATCGCAGACCGGTGCCATATTTGTTTTGCTTGCCATTTCCAAACCGCGCATCCGATTCCGGTGATATTTATATCGATTTTGACCGAAATCACCTCACTTTTCCAGTGGCACTCTTGGTTTTCCAAGTTGAGGCCAGGTTCAATCATTCCTTTCCAAAGCATGCATATGCACCGCATATCGCATACCGCATATCATGCCATGTTCATGTGTTGGTTGTTTACTATGTTGTGTGCTTCTTTCCGGTGTTGCTTCTTCGGGTTGGTTCTGATAACGTCGCGTTTGTGAGGACCCGTTCGACTACATCCATTTGTCTTCTTCATGGACTCGTTCTTCTTCCTTGCGGGATTTCAGGCAAGATGACCATACCCTCGAAATCACTTCTAGTTGCTCGCTCTTTTGATATGCCTATGCTGCGATACCTACCACTTGCTTATCATGCCTCCCATATTGTTGAGCCAAGCCTCTAACCCACCTTGTCCTAGCAAACCGTTGTTTGGCTATGTTACCGCTTTGCTCAGCCCCTCTTATAGCGTTGTTAGTTGTAGGTGAAGATTGGAGTTTGTTCCTTGTTGGAACATGGATATTTGTTGGGATATCACAATATCTCTTATTTAATTAATGCATCTATATACTCTGTAAAGGGTGGAAGGCTCGGCCTTATTCCTGGTGTTTTGTTCCACTCTTGCCGCCCTAGTTTCCGTCATATCGGTGTTATGTTCCCGGATTTTGTGTTCCTTACACGGTTGGGTTATAATGAGAACCCCTTGACAGTTCGCCTTGAATAAAACTCCTCCAGCAATGCCCAATATTGGTTTTACCATTCACCACCTAGCCTTTTCCCTTGGGAGTCGCGCTCCCAAGAGTCATCATTATTTTAACCCCCCCGGGCCAGTGCTCCTCTGAGTGTTGGTCCAAACTAGAGCCCTGTGCAGCGCCCCTTCGGGGAAACTCGAGGTTTGGTTTTAGTTGTATGGAGCGCTCATCTGAGTGTGCCCTGAGAACGAGATATGTGCAGCTCCTATCGGGATTTGTCGGCACATTCGGGCGGTGTTGCTGGACTTGTTTTACCATTGTCGAGGATGTCTTGTAACTGGGATGCCGAGTCTGATCGGATTGTCTTGGGAGAAGGAATATCCTTCATTGACCGTGAGAGCTTGTGATGGGCTAAGTTCGGACACCCTGCAGGGATTGAACTTTTGAAAGTCGTGCCTGCGGTTATGGGCAGATGGGAATTTGTTAATGTCCGGTTGTAGAAAACCTGAAGTTTATCTTAATTAAAATACATCAACCGCGTGTGTAGCCGTGATGGTCTCTTCTCGGCGGAGTCCGGGAAGTGAACACGGTGTTGGAGTTATGTTTGACGTAGGTTGTTTTAGGATCACTTCTTGATCATAGTTGTTCGACCGTGCTTTTGCCTTCTCTTCTCGCTCTCATTTGCGTATGTTAGCCACCATATATGCTAGTCGCTTGCTGCAACTCCACCTTATACTTTTACCCTTCCTATAAGCTTAAATAGTCTTGATCGCGAGGGTGTGAGATTGCTGAGTCCCCGTGGTTCACAGATACTTCCAAAACCAGCTTGTAGGTGCCGATGATACCGTGCAGGTGACGCAACCGAGTTCAAGGAGGAGCTAGTTGAAGATCGTGTTCGTTATGTTGCTCCGTTTCCAGTTGATCAGTAGTGGAGACCAGTTGGGATGATCAGGGATCTGTGTAGCTTTTGGGGTAGTCTTCTTTTATTTTGGTTCCGTAGTCGGACCTTGTGTGTATTTGGATGATGTAATGCTTTATTCATGTATTGTGTGAAGTGGCGATTGTAAGGCAGCTATGTATCTCTTTCCCTTATGCATTACATGGGTTGTGTGAAGATTACCTCACTTGCGACATTGCTTTCAATGCGGTTATGCCTCTAAGTCGTGCTTCGACACGTGGGAGATATAGCCGCGTCGAGGACGTTACAAGTTGGTATTAGAGCCTTCCCCGACTTAGGAGCCCCCTACTTGATCGAATCGTTGGCGTTGTTGAGTATAGAAAAATGTTTTGAGTCATTTAGGATTGTATATATCGAAGAGTAGGATTCTTTTTACTCCTCAGTCCCTTCGTCGCTCTGGTGAGGCATCCTGACGTAGAGTTTTGACTCTTCTCTTCTCAAATTGCACCAAACTTTTTTTAGGATCACGCGAGTATCTTGGAATCGTTCCGATGGTTTTCTGACGAGAACATTGTTCTTGGTGCCTCCTGTCATTTAGGGGTTGTGGCAGTGTCCTGGGGAGTTGAGCTCTGAGGTGTTGTCGTCACAATTTTATCATTGAGATTCTGGAATAACTAAGTTTCGCCGACGTCGAAAATCTCTTTTATGCAGTTGTTGGTGAGATAACCTCGACGCCACCCAGTACTGGGGCGGGAGTTCGGGAGTATCGCCATAACTCGTATAACGGATGCTTTTTGAAGGTTGAGGTAAACGATTTCCGAAGGTTTTTTGGTTATGTGTTGAAGGATGGATACAGCTGGATGTAGGATTTGCTAGTTTTTGGGTGAGATATTATGCTTCCCCTGTATCCCCAACACCTAATTGCATAACCGGAAAGTTTCGGGAGTTTATAAGTGGGAATTCAAGTAGCTCTTAGGATATCTTTCCGACATATGTATGATATGAAATTGGGGTTCGACGTCTAGTGGTCCGCCTATCCACGGTTGGTTTTACAGTGGTCTCGTTGTGTCTTAAAGAGTCCTTGGCTATGCCGACTCGGGGACGCTTCGTATGTCATGTGCACTGCCTTGTACATGATGGTGCTGTATGATTGAGCCCGTGTAGGCCCCACCACGAAAACTTCGGACGAAATCTCTATCTTATGTTTGTTCCGGCTTATTCTGCAAGCCAATCCTTTGTTTTGTGTTGAGTTGTGGTATTCGAGTTGCTTCAATGTCAAGTGTTGATTCCATACCTTTTCTAAGTGGTGTTCTCATACTCCTATGTGAATGCACTCCTTCTTGATCATCGAGATTGTCATGTCAATCTTGTTCAACCGGTGTGTCTCTCTTCAAGTGGATCCGATCACTTCAACATTCGCAAGATCCAATCTCAGTTCTTCTCAACAGCGTTCATTTCATTCGTCCCAAGCTGCCTTTGTTTTTCCCGCCCACCCACCCTTGTTTCTTCAAGGACTCATATTTCTTTATCGAGTATCCATTTTATTGATGTGAAGTCTCTCCATTCTTTCCGTCGATATTCTAATCTGATGATTCTCAGGATGATTCTAACGGAGCTTTGAGTTTATCATTCTCCATTATTTTCTTCTCCGGTGGATCCAATCCAAGCTTTCAATGTTGATCATATTTTTTCCTTCAAATGTGTTCTCATGCCGGTGCACCTCTTAATCATTCACCTCTCGCTATTCATTTGTTCCGGAGTGTTCAAGATATCTCGAAGATTCGTGTTTCCACTCTGCTTTCGTAATCCTTTCAAGCTCTTTCGAGATTGTTATCTCATTCAAGCCATTTAATTCAACCGGTCCAATCTCTCTTTCGAGTAATCGTTCAATGGTGTATCTTTCAGTGGACCCTAACCCACAGGTCTTTTTCCAGGATCTTACCTGACTCCTCTTATTTTCCCGGAGCTATCCTTAGATTTCTTTTCGGAGTTTGACGCAAGAATGAATTATCATCAACCAAATGTCTTTCTCCAAGATCTTTCAAATTCTTTCATCGTTCGCTCAACCTCTTCCTTTTTGATTCAACCAGAGTGTCTAAACATTTCACGGTGGTGTTTCTCATCGTCATTCTCTGCATTTGAAGACGGAAGAAGAGTTTTACCTCCATATCTTATCCGTTCTCTCAGAGATTCGTGGTTCTAGTTCGAGGCCATCCTCTCATAATTGTTTTGATTGTGAGAATTCTTTTCATCTATCTGGAGCAATTCAAGAGTCTTCTCAGTTTGTTTCTCCGGAGCCCATCATCTCAGAATTATTCATGTCAGCCTTTAGTTATCATTCTCCAATCGTACCGGTGCTTCGTTCAAGTGATCTCTAATCAGCTCGTGATCTCTTCGTTCTCATGGATCTAAATTCACTCAAGCATGTTCGTTCATTTGCTAATCCTTACCGGTGATTCATCCTTTTACTTCATTCGTTGTTCTATTCTTAGGGTGGCTCTTCCAGGATTCTCTTCCGCTGTTATCATATCAATTTATTCGTTGCTTCAATCATACCGGTGGTTCGTTGAAGACCTTCTCAAGTTTGTGCTATATCTATCTTAATCCTTTCTACGAGAATAAGTAGTATGTCAAATCCGCTGCTTGTCATCAATTTAAATTGGTGAAGGATACGCATAACATAATTCTTATTCTTGTTTCATCCAAGTGATAAATTCCTTCCTTTGGAGTTTGTTCATCTTTTCTTTCTCGGAGTTCCAAGCTCTAATTATCACGGAGATCCATCTAAAGCATTACAAGGTTTCACCTTGTGTTTTCAACATTCTCTTTCCTTCCGTTTGATCATTCTTTTGTTTAACGGAGTTCTTCATGAAGATTCTACATGATGGTTCATCAAGGATTTAATTCCTTCTTGAAGTGGTCAGTGGGATTCTTTTCAAAGGAGCTCAAGTATTTCTTCATCTTGCAATCCGAGTGCAATGCTTTCTTCCGTATCCTTGGAGGTGGTATTATGTCATTCTTGATAA
Source organism: Triticum urartu (assembly GCF_003073215.2). NCBI lineage: Eukaryota > Viridiplantae > Streptophyta > Magnoliopsida > Poales > Poaceae > Triticum > Triticum urartu. The sequence goes on from NC_053027.1 coordinate 440,784,939, forward strand.
TTTGAGCTCATGTGTCATGATTCACACGTTGTTAAGATTGAGGTATTTTAAATCCATCAATCTCGTCATTGGAGTTATCTTGGGTTATATTTCACCTAAAGCCTTCCCTAAGGATTGTTGCTATTTATGGTGCTCATTTATGATCCAAGTTCTTCTTTTATCCTTCCGGTAAAATAAGTTCTCGTCTCCTTGTTGATATCAATCCAATCTATCGTTTCCGTTAGTGGCAGAATTTCACCTCAGCTTTGAGATGTTCTCCATAAGCCCACTACAAGCTTACTCTTTTCGTTGTTGGTTTACCAACAACTCCATTCGACCCTTCTCCTAAAGATGTTGCTTTCCTCTCTGTTCTTTGGAATCCATTCCTACATTCGTTCCGGAGGCATTGTGATGTTGCTCTCTTCAACTCTTCTTCTTCTTGTCAGGACCTTTTTCTTTTCGTGCCTATCCATTTAACCGGAGTGTTGTGCCCTTTTGCTCTAGTTCTTTTCGCCTTATTAAGTCTTGCATCCCTTCTCAACCGGAGTGCTGTTCGAAGTTGTTCTTCCTTGTTCCTCTTTGCTAACGGAGTGCTTTCAACTTCATTTATCTCCGTTGTATTCTTTTCTCGAAATGGCTTAACCTTTGCAAGGTTCTTTGGTTTCACAAGTTTGTCAAAGTAGTAACTTAGTTTTACCTCTTCTCTTTCTCTTCCGTTTTCCCCTCCGGTGGCATTCAAGATCTCGGGACGAGATCCTCTCGTAGTGGTGGAGTGTTGTGACGCCCCGAGACCGATGTGCCAGGTGTCTTCCAGTTATTCGCTGTTGTTGCCATGTCATTGCTTGCGTGTCATGCATTCCATATCATGTCATCATGTGCATTTCATTTGCATACATGTTCATCTCATGCATCCGAGCATTTTCCCCGTTGTCCGTTTTGCAACCCGGCGCTCCTATGTCACCCTGTGTCTCTTTCTACCTCTTTTCATGTGCGGGTGTTAAATATTTTCGGTTTGGACCAAGACTTGTCATGCAGCCTTGGTTTACTACCGGTAGACCGCCTGTCAAGTTTATGCCATTTGGACTTCATTTGATACTCCAACGGTTAAACGAGGGATCGAAAAGGCCTCGTGTGTGTTGCAGCCCAACACCCCTCAAAAGTGGCCCAAAACCCACCAAAACCCCCTCCATCATCTCGGTCGTTCGATCACGATCGCGTGGCCGAAAACCGCACCTCATTTGGAGCTTCCTAGCTCCCTCTACCTATATATACGTGTCCCTCACGGAATTTTCGCGCAGATAAAACCCTAACTTCCTCCTCCGCGCGCCGCCGGACAATTCTTCTCCGCGCCGGACAATGTCCACCGCCACCGCCACCTCACCCGGATCAATCCGGAGCCGCCACCTCAGCATCACCGTTGCCGCAACCAACCTCCACCCGCCACCTGTCGCCACCACTCTCCTCCGCTGCCGCGCCTCACCCGCCGGCCGGCAAGGGCCCGCGCGGGGCCCTCCGGGCCCGGTCGCCGCCGCCTGCTTCGCTTGACGCCGCCGCGTCCTCGCCGGGGCGCGCCGCCCCAGCTCAACACCGGCAGCGCCCCGCCACCACCGACCATCGTCGGCTCGCCACCTCGTCGCCGGGCGCCGCCCCGTCGCGGGCCGCCGAAGCTCCGGCGCCGCCCGCATCACCTCGCCACCCCGCTGACCTCGCCAGATCCGCCCCGCTCCGGCCACCTCCCCGAACTCCGGCACCCCAAGCATCTTCGGCGAGCACTGTTCCGGCCGCCTCGGATCGCGTGCCGCGAGATCCAGATCCAGATCCATCCCCTCTTGGTTGACTTTTTCGTCCCTAACCCTAATATTTTTGCATACTTTGACATGCCATAACTTCCCCATCGTAGCTCCGATTCGTGCGTGTAGCATATCAAAATGTTCGTCTTGACGAGTGCATCATTTCATCTCATTGCATCATTTCCATTTGAGCTCATCTTGATGCCCGAAATGTTGTTGGAAGAAGGCTATGTGATGATAGTTTCAGATCTGTTTCAGCAAATGCACTTTTGTCGTTTTTTTCATGATTAATGTGTGCATGCTATGATCCTGAGCTCTACATGTGTTTTGAAATATGCCATGCCATCTTTACAGGGGTGTATGCCATGTATTTTTGTGATCTTTGTGGTGACTAGCACAAGCATGCAAAGTAGCTTACTCAATGATGCTGATTTCAGGGACTTAGAATTTCAGTAAGTCCTTGCCTTGTCATTATTTTTATGCCATATGTTCATATTGTTTCCTACTGATCCGTGCCTCTTTTGAGCATGATCAGTAAGGATGTTTTGTAGATATTGTTGTGCTCTATCCATCCAGGTCTTTGTTTGCATTTATGGTGCACCCTAGCTTGAGTCAATTGAGTTCTACTTTTGCTATAAAATGTTCCTAGGAGATTGTTAACATGTTTAGCAATTTTGCCGAGCTTGTTGTTGTTCATCCGTGCATACTATGTTGTTGTTGTTCTTGCCATGTCTAGCTTCTATGCCATGTCTATTTGCTGGGTGTATGCTTAGTTTGTCATGCAATGCCTCGTAGTGAGTGCATCGAGCTCATAAACATGCCTACTCGTTAACTGTTTTGCCATGCTCCAGTTTTTCACTAAGTCTGAATCTGTTTATGTTTTTGCTATGTTCACATGCTTGCAATTGTATTTTCTGATCCCTTTTGGCTCATGGTCACCAAGGGACTTTTGTTATATGCTTAGAGTAGCTTCATTCCATGCCTTGATTTGCCATGATATGTTCCTGTAGCATGTAGTTATCGTGCTCTAAACATTGCTTCCTGATGATAAATTCCTGACATGCTGTTAATTCCACTAAGTCTGAAACCAGTAATCTTTTGCACTTTTGCCATGCTTGTTTGAACCTGCTATTGAGGGAATTAGCCGTAGCTCAGTGTTCATCTTTTGTCAAGCATTATGAGTGGATCCCTGCCATGTATTTTGTTGTCATGTTGGAGTGCTGTAGCATGTTGTTCTTGATGCATTTAGATGGCTACTTGCTGTTTATCACAGACCGGTGCCATATTTGTTTTGCTTGCCATTTCCAAACCGCGCATCCGATTTCGGTGATATTTATATCGATTTCGACCGAAATCACCTCACTTTTCCAGTGGCACTCTTGGTTTTCCAAGTTGAGGCCAGGTTCAATCATTCCTTTCCAAAGCATTCATATGCACCGCATACCGCATCCCGCATATCATGCCATGTTCATGTGTTGGTTGTTTACTATGTTGTGTGCTTCTTTCCGGTGTTTCTTCTTCGGGTTGGTTCCGATAACGTCACGTTTGTGACGACCCGTTCGACTACGTCCATTTGTCTTCTTCCTTGCGGGATTTCAGGCAAGATGACCATACCCTCGAAATCACTTCTAGTTGCTCGCTCTTTTGCTATGCCTATGCTGCGATACCTACCACTTGCTTATCATGCCTCCCATATTGTTGAGCCAAGCCTCTAACCCACCTTGTCCTAGCAGACCATTGTTTGGCTATGTTACCGCTTTGCTCAACCCCTCTTATAGCGTTGTTAGTTGCAGGTGAAGATTGGAGTTTGTTCCTTGTTGGAACATGGATATTTGTTGGGATATCACAATATCTATTATTTAATTAATGCATCTATATACTTGGTAAAGGGTGGAAGGCTCGGCCTTATGCCTGGTGTTTTGTTCCACTCTTGCCGCCCTAGTTTCCGTCATATCGGTGTTATGTTCCCAGATTTTGCGTTCGTTACACGGTTGGGTTATAATGAGAACCCCTTGACAGTTCGCCTTGAATAAAACTCCTCCAACAATGCCCAACATTGGTTTTACCATTCGCCACCTAGCCTTTTCCCTTGGGAGTCGCGCTCACGAGGGTCATCATTATTTTAACCCCCCGGGCCAGTGCTCCTCTGAGTGTTGGTCCAAACTAGAGCCCTGTGCAGCGCCCCCTCGAGGAAACTCGAGGTTTGGTTTTAATTGTATGGAGCGCTCATCTGAGTGTGCCCTGAGAACGAGATATGTGCAGCTCCTATTGGGATTTGTCGGCACATTCTGGCGCTGTTGCTGGACTTATTTTACCATTGTCGAGGATGTCTTGTAACCGGGATGCCGAGTCTGATCGGATTGTCTTGGGAGAAGGAATATCCTTCGTTGACCGTGAGAGCTTGTGATGGGCTAAGTTGGGACACCCCTGGAGGGATTGAACTTTCGAAAGCCGTGCCCGTGGTTATGGGAAGATGGGAATTTGTTAATGTCCGGTTGTAGAAAACCTGAAGTTTATCTTAATTAAAATACATCAACCGCGTGTGTAGTCATGATGGTCTCTTCTTGGCGGATTCCTGTTAGTGAACACGATGTTGGAGTTATGTTTGACGTAGGTTGTTTTAGGATCACTTCTTGATCATAGTTGTTCGACCGGACTTTTGCCTTCTCTTCTCGCTCTCATTTGCGTATGTTAGCCACCATATATGCTAGTCGCTGGCTGCAGCTCCACCTCATACTTTTACCCTTTCTATAAGCTTAAATAGTCTTGATCGCGAGGGTGTGAGATTGCTGAGTCCCCGTGGCTCACAGATACTTCCAAAACCAGCTTGCAGGTGCCGATGATACCGTGCAGGTGACGCAACCGAGTTCAAGGAGGAGCTAGTTGAAGATCGTGTTCGTTATGTTGCTCCGTTTCCAGTTGATCAGTAGTGGAGACCAGTTGGGATGATCGGGGATCTATGTAGCTTTTGGGGTAGTCTTCTTTTATTTTGGTTCCGTAGTCGGACCTTGTGTGTATTTGGATTATGTAATGCTTTATTCATGTATTGTGTGAAGTGGCGATTGTAAGCCAGCTATGTATCTCTTTCCCTTATGTATTACATGGGTTGTGTGAAGATTACCTCACTTGCGACATTGCTTTCAATGCGGTTATGCCTCTAAGTCGTGCTTCGACACGTGGGAGATATAGCTGCATTGAGGGCGTTACATGGGTCACAGCTGCAAGTTTCCAAATAAGCGCGCAATACATGTTTTCACAAAGGGCCACAACTACAATTCTGCAAGCGAGGTCGCAAGTACAAGTTATCATGTGGCATCACAACAACAAGTTTTCAAATAGGATTACAACTACATGTTTTCAAATGAGATCAAAATTGCAAGTTTTGAAGTAAGGTCGCAACTACAAGTTTTCAAGCGAGGTCGCGACTGCAAGTTATCAGGTGGGGTCTAATTGTGAGTTTTCAAATGAGGTCACAACTGCAAGTTTTCGAGCAGGGTCACAAGTACAAGTTTCAAGCGAGGCTGCAGGTGCAAGTTATCAAATGGGGTCGCAACTGCAAGTTTTCACGGGGCCACAACTATAAGTTTTTTGGTGGGGTCGCAACTGCAAATTTTCAAACGGTGCGCAACAGCAAGAGTTTTAAAAAAGGATCGCAATTGCAAGTTTTTAAAATTGTGGTGAGGGGGAGGGGATGATCGCAATTGCGAGTGATAGCGCGTGTGTCTTAACTCATGGGTCATAAGATTTTTAATGTTATTAGGGATTTTCAGGAGGTTCTACCACAGCTAAGGGAAGTTGACATTTTTGTGTTAGTTGACTTTTGTATTTTTCAGCTTCTTGGCTTTTCTTCACTTTCCATTCACCTTTTGCTACCTTTTTCCATCGCATGAGAACAAAATTCAAAGACGAGGAGAAATGCCTTTTTTTAGTTGCAGTCTACCCTTTTAAGATGCATCTGCAGTACAATGTGACATTTTTTTCATTTCCACCCAATATCAGCATGCTGGCGTCGATGCATAAGTCAACATGTTTTTCACCCATTTTTCAGTACGTTTCTATTTAGATCAAAATATAATATTGTTACAATAGACCCAATTAAAAAAATTGCAATGCCATTTTTTCCTTTCCCCCCTCCATTTTATTTTATTTTATTATTTTGTAGGAAGCACTACATGTATATTTCTTACAGGTGGATTAGCAAAAAGAAAATTTGAACAAATTTTCAATAGGAACATGTCATTCAATGAAATATTTTTTACATACAAAGCATATTTTTTGAACCAAAGAATAAAACAATAATAGAAAAACTCGAAAAGGAAAACGAGCATAGGAGTCACGGTCACATGGGCGTGTTCAGGCTAGTATGTGAGTTCTTGGAGCCGAACTTTATCATTTTAAACCACCCGCACGTTTATATTGTCAAAAAAGACCACCTCAGAATGGTATTACCAAAACTACTATGACGACAGACTTGACAGCCGACACGTGGCACCTGCTAACATAGCGAGAGACAGCAAGGCCCGCCGCCACAGTCCGTGACGACAGCTTGGGCATAACAGGAATTCAGACAAGCTGACTGTGCAACGGAACGGGAGGCCCCCGGTGCCCTGCCGCCAGAGCATATGGCGGCACCCTGTGTTGTTGGTGCATATCGTTGTGACGGGTTGTACTACTGCTTCAACCAATCGTTAATTTCAGTATATGGTCAAATAGCACTCTATACTATAAAAATGTAGTACGTACCATGCTTTACGTTCACAATTGGGAACATGTGTGTGTTGTTCTTTTCAATGAAGGAATTGATGGATCCTCCCATCTGACTGGCGGTCGAAGAGCTAGCAAAGTGAATGATCAACGTGAGAGCAAGTATAATAAGGTGACATAAGCAGACCATAAGGATTTAAATATGATATTGTCGCTGAGTTAGAAAAGAGAGAAGATGAGAGAGAAGAGAAGCGGGTTGTAGGCTTATAGCCAGCACAAGCTCCAAAAAGCTTTGTGACACTGGAAGGTGGGTCATATGTTGACAAAGTAGTACTTTTTTTATAGCCAACTATTCTATGTGTTGGCTATTATATTGATTGTAGATGACATGACAACATGTTATAACCAGTAGCTGGCTATATTATTAACCATGGAGGAGTTGTCGATTCAAAGCCCAATCATGTCAGAGCAGCACCAAAAGAGGGTGCCGCCACACGCGGTGGTGGCAGGGCCCATCGGCCTCTGTTCCGTTGTAGCTGTCCTGCTCGGCCGAATTCCTGTTATGCTTGGGCTACCGCCATGGGATGTTGCGGAAGGTGCCACGTGTCAGCTGTCGGACCTGCCGCCATGGTAGTTTTTGCAATACCATTCAGAGGTGATCTTTTCTGGTAATACAAACACGTAGGCGGTATGAAATGATAAAATATCATTGGGGCCAGCCACAGTCGGGCCAACTCGGGAGAGAAGAAGACAATGCATGATGAACAATGGCCTAACTACTAAGTTATGGGAAGATACATTAGCCATGCAATACGCGTGTCTCTATCATATTGTGCAATGAAAAGATGTCTTTGTTGTCTCTGTGATGGGCCAGGTATCATTGAATGCTGCCTTTGAAAACCACTGACTAGGGACAAATGGACTAGTTAAACCTTGTTGAAAGGTTGATGATGGTCAATATTTCACATGAATCAGATACATTCTATTGTTGGAAGTGAACTACTTCTAGTTCCTTCTCGGTTAGATCCATGTATACAGACTTCATCAATGATGGGCAATCTTTCCACCATAAATATATTTGAAAAATGAAAGTCCCATTGACAATTAAATCTTCTTGTGGTTTTTAGATCTCAAGGTCATCTTAACAAAAGATAAACTAAATAAAAGGAATAGACAAGGATGCACTAAGTGTTGCTTTGTGACGATGAGGAGTCGATTCAACATTTATTTCTTCACTGCTCACTTGCCAAGCTATTATGACAATTTACCTCCACCCATGAGTAGTATGAGTATATGCAGAAACTGGCTAGTGGGGTGCATCCAAAGTTGAAGTCTCACATCCTTGTGAAAACTTGCACTTTACTTTGGGTCATTTGGAACACTCGTAATGATTTTATTTTAACAATATGAAAGTTTCAATTTTGTGTAGATTATCTTCAACGTCATCAGCCGGATTCATACGTGACCATTACTACACAAGGAGGAAGATTGGGCACCATGACCTTCGGGTTCAACCGATGAGAGATGGTCTCTTGAAATTAGTTCAACCAGTTTGGTTGACAGCCTACTAGCAGGTTTGTGATGCATGAAACTCAATTTTCTACTTCAATTGGGGCAACCATATATGACACTAGACCTGCAACGCACCACCTGGCGCGCGGTGCCCGGTCCTAACACTTTGAGTAAGCATGTGTGTCAGCTATACTTTAACAGTGAGGCAAGCTAAGTATGTATAACCAACACAATAACTCAGTGCGCCCGGTTAAAGTGTAATGGCAGTGCCTAAACGAAAGGATCATAGTAAGGATATACCGAAAGCAAGTATTGTTGCTACTTGGTATAAGATCTTTTTATTAAAGTCATGGCAAAAGGCAAGGAAATTAAATGTGCCAAATGCAAGGTAAGTATGTCATATTTTGTTAATAGAACTTATCATTTGGATTTTCATGTGAAATGCGAATATATATTTTATTCCAAAAGCGAGTAAAGTTAGATACAAACATCACACTTATTACATAGCAACAGCAAGCCATAGCGGCAACGAAATAAGGAGCTTATATAGTTCCACATAAGCATACTCTTAGATAGCTTCACTTGATCGTCTCGTCATTCTGACACTTCACAGGACACATCACATGAACCTGATGTGAGTAATTTGTTTAGTCAGTTGAAAAAATATGATGTGTTCTTCATGGAAAACAGAATTATCAATCTTGAACCAAAAGTCAGTTATGTAATACTGCAGCAAGCATCACTAAAAAGTAAATAATAAGGAAATATACAAATATACACATTCATATTGCTAATATCATGAAAAAAAAACAGAATACAGCTATAGGGATTCCCTGAATCCTGTGCAGCTGGAGGCAATGCAGATCATCCCAACCCATTTGCCTCCTGTCCCTATAGAACATAATTAATCAAGTGAAGAGCGGAGCTCATCTTAAAAAAGAATAAGAACAGTGCTCGTAGATACACATAATTGACTCTTTCTTGATCAAACGTTAGGCTGAAAGCGGATTCAATTGTTCGGTGATGAATTTAACAACTTGGTTTAGAAGCAGCACTGTCCTATGCCATGTTTTTCTATATAACTAAATAACATACATGATGACAATCCTATGGCCTTAGAATTGTTTGAGATCATGCCAATGTACAGAAACATAAAAAACTATCTACAAATCCAGGTACATATTTGTTTTAGAGAGAACACCTCGTCTTTTTGAAAGAAGCAAACTGTAACCCATCCAGGTACAACCAACTTTAGAATATATACGAATCAAACATGTATGGGAAACATAGTTCAAGAAGATTCCATTTTAATCTCTTTCAAAAATGATGTTTTCTCTTCAGCACACCATTTTGATTTAAACCATGAAAGGTCCCTCTGCTGAGTTTGCCTCCAAGCACAAACCCAGAATTTCCTGCATCATCACATACCTTTAGCATCTGACCCGAGTAAAATGATGTGTTCATTAGAGAGATAGATAGAGAGAGAGGTGAATCTGGATGAAGTAGAGATGGGGGCTGGAGTTGGAGGCGCCAGAGCTCCGACCATCTCCAAGGCGGTGTTCCTAGAGTGGCCTACTCCAGCTCTCAACTCCGTTCCCCAATGGCGAGCCGCCTCTAGGAACACCGCCTTGGAGATGGTCGGAGCTCTGGCGCCTCCAACTCCAGCCCCCATCTCTCACACTGCTGAGAGCTGGAGCACGACCCTTCTCTCACAAAGGTTCGGTTCACTGCACATAGTTTCAATCCTTGACTTTTTAACATGGTGGAGCTTACGAAGGCATCTACCTGAATAACCGAACCAACCAACATGTCAAACACAACAACATCGATGGAATTCAAAGATAATGGCGCCTGCTACTGAATGTATACATACATACTTTCGTCATCATTGAAGTAGATTGGGTCATCGACATTGACCCCTTTCATAAGTACCTAGTATTCGAACCCTAGTAAAAGTGAAATTTAAACACAAGAGGATTGTTATTAGCATGGGCCTAGCAAGAATAGTCTTAATTTAAATATCAAACAATCACATCGACAACCAAAACTAGAGTTAATAGAGTACATCAGAACTGAATCTATGCATGTTTACCAAATTTGAATTCATATTAATTAGCAGGAAAGTAATGTTGGCAAACTGATCTCCTAATAAAATTGAATCAGAGACAAATATCCAAAGGCCCTCCTAAATTCTGTGCGTTTCTCCGCATTCTTGTAAGTTAGAAATGGGGGACCATAAATTCCTCGATCAGAAATAGCCAATATATCAAATACAGTTTGGAGGCTTATCCATGACATAGGTTATCTTGATATGAACACTTGAACAGAGCAAGCACAAACTAAGGTAGGGAAAAAAAGAACAGGAGGCTACCTCCAGGCCAGCACAACTAGAGCACGGAGGCATCTGCCAGTAACAATGAGTTCACAACAGCAATGAATTCAATGTAAATGTATATTATCATTTGTATATGCATTTGCTACCTGAGTCCTAAAAAGAGTGGAATAAGTGTGAGCTGAGAGAATGGACCAAAACAAATTTAAAAATTATTTCTTGCACAAGTCTATTTGCATATGATTTTTAATTTGGAAGCCACCTGGCATGATATTTTTAACTGAATTAAATGTCCAATACTATGTCCAGAATTAAACGTGGCATTGACCGAAATCATGGGATTACTGAAATTATATTTGTATCCGAAAACCCAACTATCTATAGAAAATCAGAGAGAATCTAAAAGGACCATCTGACTAAATATTCTCGTACGACAGATTCTACCATGCCACAGCGATGTGCATTCTACTTTGACACTTTTTTATTTTCTTTCACTGAAGCATGCAACTAAAAATACCAAACCAGGGTTTACAATAAAAGACAAGATTGCATTATTGTACTTGAGCAGAAACCAATACAACTACTCATGCATTGGTGTGGCAGTGTTTTATTCACGATGCCATTTATAGAAGCTAACGAAATGTGTACACTGAACTAGGACATTCCTTTTTCTATGGTGAAAATAAATAACTATGCACTCTTGGCCTTCTTCTGGCCATATAAATTCTCAAGCACTTTCAGATTTCTCAAACATTGCTTTTCTCTGACAACATATCCATTATCCAACTGATTCAAGCAATTAACTCTAAACATGGCAGCTGAGAGCCACTGTCTTCCTCAACAGAAAGGAAGAGCAAACTAAGCACGGGCTTGACCTAGCAAAATACAATTGGCGAAATACCAGGATGCACATATTCCAGTCACTGTCCTTGTCCACGTATGTGGGCACATATTCCGTCCTGCTAAATATTAATTAAAGCGCTGCAAGCATGGAAGGGAGGAAGGAAAGGCCGTCACTTTACCACTATCGTATAAATTGATGTTGCAGTTGCTGTCGCGGTGCTTCTGCTGGTGCAAGGGAGTGAGCTCGCCGGAGATGGCTGGTTTCACCGGGCCATGGTTGATGGCGCCTGCATCTATTGGTCTTCACTGCATCTGACGATGGTGGTGGTGCTGCTACTGCGAAGAAGGTCCTAGACCAAGCAGCAGCTACACGCCTCCTCTGCTGCTCGCCGCAGCTCGACCTTCGTAGGCTGGATGGTACCTCTTCCATCTCCATCAGGTGGCCAAGTTGACAGCAAGTCATGCGCACGATGAAAGTGTCACCACCCTCCGATCTAGCTGCAAGACAAGAAACGAATCGGGAACATGTATACACAACAGATAGCTAGGAGAGAACCATATGAAATCGAGAGGAAGAGCACCTGAAGGACAACGACAATAGCGATGTGGATGGCCGTCTTGGCGGCCGATGCTCCTCCCGTGATGGCGAGGTGCGGCCGTCACCTTTGGCCCTTCGTCGCTGGTGACATGCAGGTCGTCCCACGGGCAGACGTGGCTATGGGTGGAGAAGACGAACCAGAGGCCGTCGGGGTGTGCTCGATGCGACCCTCGTACGGTACTACCCAGTCACTAGCCTTGCTCCTATGCTGCTGATACGTCTCCGCCGTATCTATATTTTTTGACTGTTTCATGCCAATATTATACAACTTTTACATATTTTTGGCAACTTTTTATATGATTTATTGGACTAACCTATTGATTCAGTGCCCAGTGCCAGTTCCTGTTTTCTGCATGTTTTTTGTATCGCAGAGTATCCATATCAAACAAAGTCCAAATGCAATAAAATTTTACGAAGAATTATTTTGGAATATATATGATTTTGGGGAGTTGGAATCACCGCAAACGGAGGCCCGAGGTGGGCACGACCCACCAGGGCGCGGTCCCGGAGCGAGGCGTGGCATGGTGGGTTGTGCTCACCTCGTACGTCGGTTGGGGCTCTACTTCGGGCGCAAGAAATCTTATATCCGAAAAAAATCGTGTTAAAATCTCAGCACAATTAGAGTTACGGATCTCCGGGAATATAATAAACGATTTTCGGCCAGATCTGCAGAACGCGAAACAGAAGAGAACAGAGAGGGAGATCTAATCTCAGAGGGGATCCCACCCCTCCGCCACCATGGAGGGCATGGACCACAGGGGGAACTCTCCTCCCATCCAGGGGGAGTCCAAGGAAGAAGAAGAAGGAGAGGGCTCTCTCTACCTCGCTTCCGGTGGTGCCGGAGTGCCACCGGGCAATGATCGGGACGATGATCTACATCAACAATCTTGCTACTGTCAACACCAACTCTCTCTCCCTCTATGCAGAGGTGTAACACCCCTTCTCCCCGCTGCAATCTCTACTTAAACATGGTGCTCAACTCCATATATTATTTCCCAATGATCTATGGTTATCCTATGATGTTTGACTAGATCCGTTTTGTCCCGTGGGTTAATTGTGATCTTGGTTGGTATGATTGTATATTTTATTTATGGTGTTGTCCTACGGTGTCCTCCGTTCTTGCCCAAATGTGAGGGGGCCCGCTGTAGGGTGTTGCAATATGTTCATGGTTCGCTTATGGTGGGTTGCGAGAGTGACAGGAACTTAAACCCGAGTAGGTGGGTATGATGTATGGGAATAAAGAGGACTTGATACTTAATGCTATGGTTGGGTTTAACGACCTTAATGATATTTAGTAGTTGTGGATGCTTGCTAGAGTTCCAATCGTAAGTGCATATGATCCAAGTAGAGAAAGTATGTTAGCTCATGCCTCTCCCTCATATAAAGTTGCAAGAATGATTACTAGTACTTGTTATTGATTTCCTAGGGACAAATAACTTTCTTGTTGACACGAACCCTTTTACTAAACACCTAACTTTTTATTATCTTGCAAAGTACTTCTATTTTTGTTCTTGCAAAGTAGTTCTAGCATCACTCCTACAAACTATTTTCATACTTGTTTCCGGTAAAGCAAACGTCAAGTGTGCGTAGAGTTGTATTGGTGGTCGATAGAACTTGAGGGAATATTTGTTCTGCCTTTAGCTCCTCGTTGGGTTCGACACTCTTATTTATCGAAGAAGACTACAAACGATCCCCTATACTTGTGGGTTATCAAGACCTTTTTCTGACGCCGTTGTCGGGGAGCAATAGCGCGGGGTGAATATTCTCATGTGTGCTTGTTTGCTTTATCACTAAGTAATTTTTATTTTTTGCTCTTGTTTTCTATCTTTAGTTATGGGTAGGAAATGCAAAATACCAAAAAATTAGTTGTACCTGCTAAACCAATGGTTGAAGAACCACCCAAAACCTATCATACTGCTGAAGCTTTCTACTTGGATCATCTTCGATCCATTTGTGCTCATGCTGAAAACCCAACTACTCCCTCCGTCCCATAATATAAGAACGTTTTTCAAGCTAAAACAGTTTGAAAAACATTCTTATATTGTGGGACGGAGGAAGTAGCTTAGTTGAGGGAAAATCATTAGATGAGCATGCTTGTTTTGTGCGACACCGCTTGTGTGAAAAAGGGAAACTTTTACAACATCAATTTAATACTATGCAATGCTATGCTTGGAATTTATGTGAATTATATGATTTTACTTGTTGTTACGAAGACCCTAAGAAACACCTTCCCTACCAATGTGAGTTTATTGATAATAGAATCGTATCTTCTTATACCAAAGGTGTTTATAATTACTTTGATATTGAACAAACTGAAGATTTTGTTGCTTCTAAGGGTTCTATGAAATTGCTTCTTTGATTGAAAAGTATGATGCTACTCTTTACAAATCTAAAAATCTTGCCATACTTAAATATTGTTATGATAATTATGCTTCTAATGCCTATGTTAAACCATATATTGAGGACTCCTCCGCTGTCAAAGAAGAGACTAACATTTTGCAGGAGTCTATGGAAGAAGAAAATGATGAAACTCTGAGCTCATTGGATGAAAAACATGAGGAGGAGAGCGAAGAACAAAAGGAGGAAGAGCGGATTGATCACCCGAGCCCACCTTCTAATGAGAGTAACTCTTTATCCCATACATTGTTTAATGCCCCTTCATTCTTATCGAAGGATGAATGCTATGATGATTGCTATGACCCCGTTGATTCATTTGAAATATCCCTTTTTGATGAACTTGATGCTTGCTATGATTATGGCCAAGATGCCAATATGAATTATGCTTATGGAGATGAACTTGTTGTACTTCCTTATATTAAGAATGAAATTGTTGCTATTGCACCCACACATGATAGTCCTATTATCTTTTTGAATTCTCCAAACTACACTATATCGGAGAAGTTTGCACTTATTAAGGATTATATTGATGGGTTGCATTTTGCCACTACACATGATAATTTTGATGAATATAATATGCATGTGCTTGTTGCTCTGTTACCTCTTGAGCACTTGCGTTGGTTTTCCCTTGAAGATGAAAGGGTGATGCAGTAGAGTAGCGTAAGTATTTCCCTCAATTTTTGAGAACCAAGATATCAATCCAGTAGGAGGCCACACACGAGTCCCTCGTACCTACACAAACAAATAAATCCTCACAACCAACGCGATAAGGGGTTGTCAATCCCTACACAGTCACTTACGAGAGTGAGATCTGATAGATATGATAAGATAATATTTTTGGTATTTTTATGATAAAGATGCAAAGTAAAATAAAAGGCAAAGGAAATAACTAAGTATTGGAAGATTAATATGATGGAAGATAGACCCGGGGGCCATAGGTTTCACTAGTGGCTTCTCTCGAGAGCATAAGTATTCACGGCGGGTAAACAAATTACTGTTGAGCAATTGACAGAATTGAGCATAGTTATGAGAATATCTAGGTATGATCATGTATATAGGAATCACGTCCGAGACAAGTAGACCGATTCCTGCCTGCATCTACTACTATTACTCCACACATCGACCGCTATCCAGCATGCATCTAGAGTATTAAGTTCAAGAGAACAGAGTAACGCTTTAAGCAAGATGACATGATGTAGAGGGATAAACTCATGCAATATGAAATAAACCCCATCTTGTTATCCTCGATGGCAACAATACAATACGTGCCTTGCTGCCCCTACTGTCACTGGGAAAGGACACCGCAAGATTGAACCCAAAGCTAAGCATTTTTTCCATTGCAAGAAAGATCAATCTAGTAGGCCAAACCAAACTGATAATTCGAAGAGACTTGCAAAGATAACCAATCATACATCAAAGAATTCAGAGAAGATTCAAATATTGTTCATAGATAAACTTGATCATAAACCACAATTCATCGGTCTCAACAAACACACCGCAAAAGAAGATTACATTGAATAGATCTCCACAAGAGAGGGGGAGAACTTTGTATTGAGATCCAAAAAGAGAGAAGAAGCCATCTAGCTAATAACTATGGACCCGTAGGTCTGAGGTAAACTACTCACACTTCATCGGAAGGGCTATGGTGTTGATGTAGAAGCCCTCCGTGATCGATGCCCCCTCCGGCGGAGCACCGGAATAGGCCCCAAGATGGGATCTCGTGGATACAGTAAGTTACAGCGGTGGAATTAGGGTTTTGGCTCCGTATCTGGTAGTTTGAGGGTATGTAGGTATATATAGGAGGAAGGAGTACGTCGGTGGAGCAACAGGGGGCCCACAAGGGTGGAGGGCGCGCCCAGGGGGGTAGGCGCGCCCCCCTACCTCGTGGCCTCCTGATTGATGTCTTGACGTAGTGTCCAAGTCCTTTGGATCATGTTCATTCTGAAAATCACGTTCCCGAAGGTTTCATTCCGTTTGGACTCCATTTGATATTCTGTTTCTGCGAAACCCTAAAATAGGAAAAAAACAGCAATTCTGGGTTGGGCCTCCGGTTAATAGGTTAGTCCCAAAAATAATATAAAAGTGGATAATAAAGCCCAATAATGCCCAAAACAGAATATAATATAACATGGAACAATAAAAAATTAAAGATACGTTGGAGACGTATCAAGCATCCCCAAGCTTAATTCCTGCTCGTCCTCGAGTAGGTAAATGATAAAAACAGAATTTTTGATGTGGAATGCTACTTGGCATAATTTCAATGTAATTCTCTTAATTGTGGTATGAATATTCAAATCCGAAAGATGCAAGACAAAAGTTTAATATTGACATAGAAATAATAATACTTCAAGCATACTAACTAAGCAATCATGTCTCTTCAAAATAACATGGCCAAAGAAAGTTATCCCTACAAAATTATATAGTCTGGCTATGCTCCATCTTCACCACAAAAAGTATTCAAATCATGCACAACCTCGATGACAAGCCAAGCAATTATTTCATACTTTTAATGTTCTCAAACTTTTTCAATTTTCACGCAATACATGAGCGTGAGCCATGGACATAGCACTATAGGTGGAATAGAATGGTGGTTGTGGAGGAGAAAAAAAAGGAGAAGATAGTCTCACATCAACTAGGTGTATCAACGGGCTATGGAGATGCCCATGAATAGATATCAATGTGAGTGAGTAGGGATTGCCATGCAACAGATGCACTAGAGCTATAAATATATGAAAGCTCAACAAAAAGAAACTAAGTGGGTGTGCATCCAACTTGCTTGCTCACGAAGACCTAGAGCATTTTGAGGAAGCCCATCGTTGGAATATACAAGACAAGTTCTATAATGAAAAATTCCCACTAGTATATGAAAGTGATAACAAAGGAGACTCTCTATCATGAAGATCATGGTGCTACTTTGAAGCACAAGTGTGGAAAAAAAGATAGTAGTATTGCCCCCTTTTTTGGGACTTCTTTTTTTTCTTTGGCCTTTCTCTCTCTTTTTTTATTTGGGACAATACTCTATGAATGATGATCATCACACTTCTATTTTACAACTCAATGATTACAACTCGATACTAGAACAAAGTATGACTCTATATGAATGCCTCCGGCGGTGTACCGGGATAGCAATGATGAACGGTGGCTTTGCCATAACTAAAATGTCAACTACATGATCATGCAAAGCAATATGACAATGGTGGAGCGTGTCATGATAAATAGAACGGTGGAAAGTTGCATGGCAATATATCTCGGAATGGCTATGGAAATGCCATGATAGGTAGGGTGGCTGTTTTAAGGAAGGCATATGGTGGCTGTATGATACTGGCGAAAAGTGTGCAGTATTAGAGAGGCTGGCAATGGTGGAAGGGTGATAGTGCGTATAATCCATGGACTCAACATTAGTCATAAAGAACTCACATACTTATTGCAAAAGTCTATTAGTTATAGAAGCAATGTACTACACGCATGCTCCTAGGGTGATAGATTGGTAGGAAAAGACCATCGCTCGTCCCCGACCGCCACTCATAAGGAGGACAATCAATAAATACATCATGCTCCGACTTCTTAACATAACGGTTCACCATACGTGCATGCTACGGGAATCACAAACTTCAACACAAGCATTTCTCAAATTCACAATTACTCAACTAGCACAACTCTAATATCACCATGTCCATATCTCAAAACAATTATCAAGTTTCAAACTTATCATAGTATTCAACACACTCATAAGAAAGTAATCTGTAAAACCATCTCCATTATTGGACTCCGTTTGATATTCTTTTTCTGCAAAACCCTAAAATAGGCAAAAAAACAACAATTCTGGGCTGGGCCTCCGGTTAATAGGTTAGTCCCAAAAATAATATAAAAGTGTATAATAAAGCCCAATAATATCCAAAACAGAATATAATATAGCATGGAACAATAAAAAATTATAGATACGTTGGAGACGTATCATGCTCCTACTTGCAATTATTATGAGAGAGGAACTACATCTCTGCCTCTCTATGTTTTCAACACGATAGAATTGCAAGAAATTGCTTATACTATGCATTGGCCTTTACTTGATGTGAATGAATTGTTCTTGTATGACATGCCGATGCATAGGAAGAGAGTTAAACTTCGTCATTGCATGATATATGTTGCTTTGTACTCATTACTAAATGCCAAATCATTGTTAATTAAAATTGGCTTTGATATACCTTGGGATCCGGGTGGATACATTACTTGAGCACTTTATGCCTAGCTTAATGGCTTTAAATAAAGTGCTGCCAGGGAGACAACCTGGAAGTTTAGAGAGTCATTTCTTTCTGTTGAGTGCTTTATAAAGTTTAAAAACAAAAAATATAGAGGGGAACTTAAAAATCTTTTCACAAAAGAGAAGCGATCGGAAGTTATGCATTGGAGAAGTGAGGGTCGGCCTTGAACACTTGTGTTCATGCTCATGGAAATAATGTAGATTTTTTCATGAAGATTCTCACAGAAATAATTATCCCCTTGTACAAAGCCATTGTATTATAAAAATAATGTGCCAAGGTTTGCCTTTAGGATGATTAAATTGCTTGTTGGTTTGCGCGGTGTAAACAGAAACTTTGGTTGTAGTGCTCGATTTTACATTTTTTTTACTGGAATGTCAAACAGTTCTGAAACTTTTTGCATTGTCTTTCTATACAAAATTTTTATTTTGTCCTAATTTTCAGAAGTTTTTGAGTTGCAGAAGTATGGTGGATGTTCAAATCTTTACAGATTGTCATATTTTCACATATTGCTGTTATAGCTTCATTATTTGCGTATGTTTGAATTCTTGTTGAAGCCTCCTTGACTTGGAGCCATAGAATTGTGATAGCATACAATGGGTAATGTTTTTTTTATAATTATACAATAATGTTACAGCAGTACATGATGGGATTTCATTGCCATATTCACTAACCTCGCCACTAAAAGTTCGGTTAAGTTTTGTGTGGATGAAGTGTTCGAAGATCGAGGAGGTCTCGATGTGAGGAGAAGGAGGAGAGGCAATGGCTCAAGCTTGGGGATGCCCAAGGCACCCGTAGTAAATATTCAAGGAGACTCAAGTGTCTAAGCTTGGGGATTCCCCGGAAGGCATCCCATCTTTCTTCAACAAGTATTGGTATGTTTTTGGTTTCGTTTCGTTCGCGTGATATGTGCAACTCTTGGAGCGTATTTTTCTTTTAGTTTTCATTTTTATTTTATGCACCATGCTGGTATGAGATAGTCCATGGTTGATTTATATAATGCTCATTGCATTTCACTTATATCTTTTGAGTATGGGTTTATAGAATGCTTCATGTGCTTCACTTATATCATTTGAAGTTTGGAGTGCATGTTTCTCTTCACATAGAAAACCATTGTTTAAAAAATGCTCTTTTGCTTCACTTATATTTATTAGAGCATGATTGAGGGAGTCCTGGATTAGGGGGTATCCGGACAGCCGGATTATATCCTTTGGCCGGACTGTTGGACTATGAAGCTACAAGATTGAAGACTTCGTCCCGTGTTTGGATGGGACTCTACTTGGCGTGGAAGGCAATCTAGGCAATTCGGATATGTATATCTCCTCCTTTGTAACCGACCTTGTGTAACCCTAGCCTCCTCCAGTGTCTATATAAACCGGAGGGTTTTAGTCCGTAGGAGAACAGACAATCATACCATAGGCTAGCTTCTAGGGTTTAGCCTCTCCGATCTCATGGTAGATCAACTCTTGTACTACTCATATTATCAAGAATAATCAAGCAGGACGTAAGGTTTTACCTCCATCGAGAGGGCCCGAACATGGGTAAAACATAGTGTCCCCTGCCTCGTGTTACCATCCGCCTTAGACGCACAGTTCGGGACCCCCTACCCGAGATCCACCGGTTTTGACACCGTCATTGGTGCTTTCGTTGAGAGTTCCACTGTGCCGTCGCCGTAAGGAAGGATGCCTCGTCTCGTTGTTGAAAACAACATTACTGCCGCGGGAGCCCTGGCTGTCGGCCAAACTCTCCGGCTTGGCAGTTTCATCATGACCGCCTGTTCGGCCGCTGCACCGACGATGACCTCTCAAGACATCAAAAATAGCCTCCACGTCGGCTCGGAATTCGCCGAGCAGATGGATCCAATGGAGCTCTCTTCCCTAAACGAGCTCTTGGATCGTATCGCCGCCTTGGGAGTCGCTACAGACTATGATCGGATTGGGCTTAAACCCGATCAAAGGGAGATTAATTCTCCACCGGTCACCCATCATATTGCGGTGGTGGAGGAACAATGCGGCGATTCTTCCTCTATCTTGAGGACTAACTATGTCCGGATTCCTGAGCTCTCCGAGCCAGATACCCGTTTACGGGAGGACATCACCCAAGCCCTGAACTTAGAGTCAGGCAATGGGCCAAATTTATCGGGCAACACTCCGGAATCCGAGCTTCCAAGATTGGAAACTCCCCGGTCCCTGGGTCTCAGATCGGGTAGGGGTTCGGACTCAAATCCACCCACCCACCCAGACATAAACGATCTTTCCCACATCAGGCAAGAGCCCCATGAAACAGTACATCATTATTGGGCCAGATTCCTCCTTGTGATGAACAAGGTTAAGGACTGTCGCGAGGAAGACACAGTCTCATTTTTCTGCAATAATTGCACGGACAAGGGAATCCTTAACGCCTTAAGTCGCCGTGACATATCACGCTTCGCTGACTTGGCATCCATAGTACGAAAGTACTGTGTGATGGAAAGTGCCTGGAAAACCGAAACAAAATTTTGGGATAATCCGGCTCCGAATATACATCCAGTCCGAAGTAAAAGGGTGCACTATCATTAGACACCCGAGTTAATTACAAAGAAGCAAAAACCCTCTATAGGGCATGGAACCGTATTGGAGGGATGGCTCAACGGACCCTGCAAAATTCATAGTACATCAGATACCATACCAACACACAGCCTTAGAGCATGTTGGATACTCCGGTAGGTGGCCAAAAGCGGCGAGGATCTTCTCATCCCAGATGCCACAGAGCACCATCCCAGGGATAACAATACGGTATTAACAGTCTTTGAGACCTTTGCATCAAATAATAGGCGCAAGCAAACACTCCGCAGCATTGCCGAAATCTGCCACGTAGCAGCAATAAATCCATGGAGCAACAGGGCTATTACCTTCAATGCCAGTGACGAACCTAAATTCCGAACAGCCCGAGCACCAGCTGCACTGGTCCTCAGTCCAATTGTGGACGGCTTTCAACTCATCAAAGTACTCATGGACGGCGGCAGTGGATTAAACCTCATCTACGAAGAAACTCTTCAAAAAAGGGAAATAGACTGGAACCGCATTGAGCAAAGCAGCACAACCTTCAGAGGAATCATCCCCAGTCAGGAAGCACGCTGTGCTGGGAAAATCACACTAGATGTGGTATTCGGCACACCGGAGAACTATAGGTCCGAAGAAATTACATTCCAAGTGGCCCCGTTCAGTAGTGGATACCACGCCCTTTTGGGACAGGAGGCGTTCACAATCTTCCAAGCCATACCCCATTATGGGTACATGAAGCTCAAAATGCCCGGGCCCAACGGAATCATCACTCTCGTTAGTGATCCAGACACAACACTCCGTGCCAAAAACAAAACAGCCGCATTGGCCCTCGAGGCATTATCCGAAGCCCTTTCGGTTGAGGAATTAACTGCGCTACGCTCCATAGTGGACAGGGACGACGTGATACTTGACAAGATATCCAAGTCCACCTCTTTTAAACCAACGGATGAAATAGTCAAATTCCAAGTCCACCCAACGGACCCTACAAAAACAGCCTCCATCGGGGCACAGTTAAACCCCTCCGTGGACGCCGCACTACGAGAGTTCCTGCGCGAGAATTGGGACATATTCGCCTGGCACCCCTCAGACATGCCAGGAATCCCACGCAGGCTGGCCGAGAACAGCCTCAATATCCTAAAGGGATTCAAGCCGGTCAAGCAGGCTCTTCGGTGTTTCTCTGAACCTAAGAGACAGGCTATGGGAGAGGAACTAGCCAAGTTATTGGAGGCCGGATTCATTAGAGAAATAAAACACCCGGACTGGCTAGCAAACCTAGTGATGGTACCAAAGAAGGACAAATCCTGGCGCCTATGTGTCGATTTCAAGGACCTCAACAAGGCTTGCCCAAAGGATCCCTTCCCCTCCCCCGCATTGATCAAATTATCGATGCTACCGCAGGACATGAATCATTGTGTTTCCTCGACGCATACTCCGGCTACCACCAAATCAAGATGGCGGAGTCTGACCAAGCCGCAACTACATTTATCACACCATACGACCCCTTCTGTTTCAACACAATGCCTTTTGGGCTCAAAAATGCCGGCGCAACATATCAGCGCATGATTCAAACATGTCTAGAGAAACAGATCGGCAAAACAGTAGAGGCATACCTAGATGATGTGGTCGTCAAAACCAAACATGTCGACTCTCTAATAGACGACTTGAGGCTCACATTCGACAACCGCCAAACATACGACATCAAGCTCAATCCGGAAAAATGCGTCTTCGGCATACCAGCCGGAAAGCTCCTGGGTTTCATTGTCTCCAGGTTTCATTGTCTCCGAACATACGACATCAAGCTCAATCCGGAAAAACACGTTGGCTCTCTAATAGACGACTTGAGGCTCACATTCGACAACCTCCGAACATACGACATCAAGCTCAATCCGGAAAATGCGTCTTCGGCGTACCAGCCGGAAAGCTCCTGGGTTTCATTGTCTCCAGTAGAGGAATTGAAGCTAATCCGGCCAAAATCCGAGCTTTGTCACAGTTGGCTACCCCAACAGACCTCAAACAAATCCAGAAATTAACTGGATGTGTGGCGGCTCTAAGACGCTTTATCTCCCGCTTAGGAGAAAAGGCATTACCCCTTTATCGCCTCCTTCGGCGCACCGAACACTTCGAGTGGACGGACGCTGCCACAGCCGGTTTGGAAGAAATAAAAGCCATACTGGCAACCAACCCAATCCTGGCCGCGCCAAACATTGGCGAACCAATGCTGTTATACATTGCGGCAACTCATCAGGTTGTAAGCGCAGTGCTCGTCGTCGAACAAGAAGCGGACGGACATAAATTCCCTCTTCAAAAGCCGGTATATTATGTATCCACTGTCCTCACTCCATGCAAATCACGGTACCCACATTATCAGAAGATAGCCTATGCGGTATTCATGGCATCCCGGAAGCTGCGACACTACTTTCAAGAGTGTTCGATTACAGTAGCCTCGGAAGTGCCACTTAATGATATTATAAACAACCACGACGCCACGGGCCGGATTGCCAAATGGGCCATTGAACTCCTCCCGTTCGATGTAACATACAAACCACGGCGAGCCATTAAATCACAAGTATTGGCCGACTTTGTCGCCGCATGGACGGAAGCCGAACTCCCTAAAGAGTACGGCACATACTCCAATTGGATCATGCACTTCGACGGCTCCAAAATGCTAGCTAGTCTGGGGGCTAGCGTCGTCCTGACGTCCCCAACCAGAAATACAGTTCAATACGTACTGCAGATACTGTATACAGACTCCAACAACACAGCCGAATACGAAGCCCTGCTACATGGTCTTTGGATGGCAGTTTCCATGGGCATTCAACGCCTGGAGGTGCATGGGGATTCGAACCTCACAATATCCCCAATAAATGGAGACTTCGATGCCAAGGATCCGAAGATGGCGGCCTATCAAAACACCATCCTAAAGATGTCAGCTCGGTTTGAGGGGCTCGAATTTCACCATGTGGCTCGGGAAAACAATTAGGCGGCGGATATCCTCGCCCGCATCGGCGCAAAACGCGATGCGGTCCCCCTAACATCTTTTTGGAGAGGTTGTTTAAGCCATCCGTGGTATGGGAAGGGGACACCGGTAACAATAGTCCGGACCCGGCCAAAATGCCCGATACCGAACACTCTGACATAATCGGAGGCTCTGCCACCGAAATAACACCTTCAGCCCATGTCATAATGGCCATCATTGCCCCGTGGACAGAACCATTCATGGCCTACCTAACTAGGCAGGAACTTCCAGAGGACCACCGGAGTCCACGCTGCATAGTGCGGCGATCTAAAGCCTACAGGGTCCACGAGGGAGAGCTGTATAAAAAAAGCACCACCGGAGTCCTTCAAAGGTGCATCTCCGAAGAGGAAGGGCGGAAACTTTTGGCAGAAATTCACGTCGAATTCGGCGGCCACCACGCCGCAGCCCGGGCCCTTGTAAGCAAGGCCTTCCGTACAGGTTTTTATTGGCTGACGGCCCGGGCAGACGCACAGGACTTGGTCCAACGCTGCGCCGGTTGCCAGCTTTTTGCAAACCAAAGCCACATGCCACCCACCGCCCTCCAAACCATCCCCATTACCTAGCCCTTCGTGGTCTGGGGGCTTGACATGGTTGGACCCCTTAAACGGGGAACCCATAAGAAAAAATACTTACTGGTCATGGTGGATAAATTCACCAAATGGATAGAAGCCAAACCTGTTAAAACGGCCAAATCCGGACCGGTGATAGACTTCATATCCGGGGTTGTACACCGTTATGGCGTCCCCCACAGCATCATCACTGACAACGGCACGAACTTCATGGCCGACGATGTAAAACTCTGGTGCAGCAACATGGGCATCAAGCGCGATTATTCTTCAGTCTATCACCCACAAACCAATGGCCAAGTTGAGCAAGCAAACGGTCTTATCATGAGTGGCATTAAACCCAGACTAGTGCGGTCCTTAAAGGAGTCTAACACGCACTGGGTAGAGGAGCTCGACTCCGTACTCTGGGGGCTGCGGACCACGCCGAATCATACTACCGGATATACACCCTTCTTTATGGTGTACGACGCAGAGGCGGTTCTGCCCTGCGACATAATTCATGACTCACCTCGAGTGTGCATGTACGAATAAAGAGAAGCCGAGCTCGATTGGCAGGACAGTCTGGACACACTTGAGGAGGAGCGCGACGCCGCAAAAGCCCATTCAGCATTCTACCAGCAACAGGCTCGCAGATACCAAAGCAGAGAAGTACGGGCCAAAACTTATAACGTTGGCGAGTTAGTTCTACGCCTGCCGGAGAAGAAAAATACCAAGCTCGATCCCAAATGGGATGGTCTCTTCATTATTGACCAAGTTCTGGCCGGTGGAGCATACCGTCTGCGGGATGCATCGAATAATCGACTTGAGCCAAACCCATGGAACGCAGCCAAGCTCCGAAGATTCTACGCCTAGCGCCGGACTCTATGTTCGTCTCCTTCCTTTGTCCATTTTTGCATATACATTATCTGTCTTTTTTCTGTTTCTTTCTTTTATTCTTTCTCAAGGCCTTCAAGGGCCAACTTGTGCCTTGCTTGCACACTATACATGCGCTAACCGCGCTCATTATACCTGGGGGCTTCTTACACAGAAGCTTAATTATCTATCTGGGCTTGATGCCCCGCACATGTGTTCTTCTTCCGCATGTACCTTTTCTTCGCCATTATATGCATCGATATGACTTAAGTTTTGGCCAAGCTGGGTTGCCTGGCTCTTGTATTTATGCCCTACGTTCCCGTTAGTTCAGCTAGGGCATAAAGGGAGCACCTCTGCGATTGTTACTGCTGGGTCAGCCGGATGTGTACCTCAGACTAGGTGAAGCCGAAAGCTAGTGTTCTTAAGGGAATATTCGGTCGGCGAACAAAAGATGATTTTTATTTATTTTCCATATATGCCCCCAGATGTTTTTGCGTGTGGCTCCGCTCGCAGTCCGGACATGCACTTTAGGGCATGTGTACCCAGGGAAAGGAACCCCTAACAGAACTATTCTCCCTGGAAGATGTTTCTTACTACCCATGTAATATAACATAACTAGTTGGGTACTTGTCTGTTCAAGCACTAATGACCCCTACGCCTGGTTTCCAGGCACACCCCGGTTCTTATATAACTGAGCGGGTATTCGGACACACTCCGGACTATCGGGTCCCGAGGTTGAAGCGAAAAGGTCCGCCATGACAAATGATTTACAATCTGGCTAGAAGTCATTATACATGTCACTTTAATTACATAGTCATGTAGACTGACTAAATTCCTCTTCTATACCATCCAACAGGCGGTCTAGCCTACAATCCTGTTGGGAATACTTTGCGGCTAATTCTACTTGCCCATAGACTAAGCTAATGGGGATCTCTTTCCCATTGGGCCCCACAGGTCTGACCTCGACCATGTGGTTTGGGTCAGCCTTGGTATACCATGTCTTCACCATGGCCCAGGCTTCCCTGGCACCTTGACGGCAGGCCGATATCTTCCATAATCGGAAGTGCCGCCGTGCTCCCTTGAGATTCTACGCAAGATCTCCAATGCCTTCTGGCAAGGAGACTGATGGCCACAAGGCCTGGGCAATACCTTGCATCACCTACTGAACTTGTTCGTGCAGTTGTGAGAGCTCGGATAGAAGATCACCCGCAGACCCGGGCATCTCCTCCGCGGGACGACCCGTTAGCATACCTGCAGACATAACTCTGTTAGCCGGCTTCTCTGCCGTCCCCTTTTTAAGGGTTCATTCAAGCACTTACTAAAAATGCCGCGTCGAAGCCGCTTATTCTCCTTCTCGGAGTCTGCAAGCTGGGCTCGAATATCTTTCAGTTCCACGCTCAGCTTGGTATTGGCGTCTTGGAGATTGTTTTTCTCCCGCCTAACCTCAGTCAACACGCGTTCGCCAGCCTTTAGCTATCGTACGACATGCTGGTCCTTCGGATTCATCTGCAATATCTATTGTTAGATCTGCAGCCACGCCACACGCTATATGGTACCTATCATTCTTTGAGACGAATGTTACCTGCTGGGGACTTTTTAGGTTCCTTCAATGCGGCAACGTTGGCCCGAAGTTGGGTCTAGCATTCCTCCAGCTCCTGTGATAGTCGAGTATTCTTCTCTGTAAGAACCTGCACAATAGATGATCCTTAAATCAGTTCTGCTAACTGTTTCAAGTCTCAGGGGCTACTGATACATATAATCGTCAGATTTGCTTACCCGTACATCCCTTACATACTGGTCCGTGGCTCTGGCTAGAACATTTTGAGCAGCACGGAGGTATGGGTCTCCAGAATTAAAGGCATCAAATGCCTCTGGGGAGAAGCAAGCGTCATGGAGTACGGCTCGGCGACGCCTATGATTCATGGCGCTCTCCACTTCTGAATTTGTAGCGGATAGTCTATCTTCATCCTCTGTAGGAGTTTTTGGCGTCCGCCCCATGTCGGCTTCCGCCTCTATGTCCGGTCCTGGAGCCCGACTGGTGGAAGCATGATCGCCAGCCTTACCGAACATATTCCGACGAGCGTTTTTTCTGTTAAAGAAACATGGACGTCATTACGTTTTGAGAAAGACGACAAACACGGAGCATGGTTTTTGTCATACCTCTGCGCCGACGTCTCTGTCCTGACCGCCTTCCTTTTTGGCCTGCCCGGCCTCGGTGCCTCTTGTTGGCGAGTTGCTGCGGGTTCGGCACGACGTCCCGAAGGCCTTCCCTATAAAACACCATGTATATGGTAGGTGAAGTGTCTAAAAGGGGATCCTAGTTTTTTAAGTTGAGATTTTTGGTTTTTCTTACGTGCGACGCAGGAAGCAGTCCGGGATTGTCGGCCGTAATGGCCACCATGGCGTCATCACAGCTTAATTGATAGAACTGCCGGTCTATCAGCTCCACGAATATGTACGGATCTTCTTCGAGTCCGGGACCAAGGGCCCGGTCAGGGTCCTCTGGTTGTGGGGATGCACTACAAAAAAAATACACTTTCGTGATGATACGTGTTTGTCACAGTAGGTCGCTTTTTTGTCATGCATGTACATCCATGACAAATTTATGACAGAATCAAGATAGTCATACATGTGCTGTCGTAGAAGTGTTCCATGACATTACCAAAATTATCATCACAGAAGTGTCCACTTCCATGACGATAAATCGCGCGTCACAGAAGTGCTTTCGTCAAGGGTGACCGACACGTGGCATCCACCGTAACGGAACGCCGTTAAGCTACCGGGTCGGGTTTTGGATCCGATAACCTATTAACAGCCCCGACCAATGGGGATTTTCCACGTGTAAAATCATCATTGGCTAGAGGAAACACGTGTCGACTCATCGTTGGGACAGATGTCATCCACTCACTGGACAGAAGGCGCCTATGATACGTCAACACGTGGCACGGCCCAACAGTGGCCCATTCCTGTGAAAAGGCCGGCCCATTTGACTTGGTCAAAAGCTGGCAGGTCGGCCCATGGAAAGCCTGTTAACGGCCTATTCGCATATAGCCCATTTACAGCTCGCTAACCCAAGGCCCGTTACGCCCAATCCGAATTAGGCCCAGTAGCGTCATCTGGGCCGTCCAATATGATTCCAGCCCATTTTCACTTCTGGCCCATGTATAGCCCATGACGTCTTTCGGCCCATATGAGGCCCTTTGTAACTCTTGGCCCATTAGCGGCCCGTGCTGAAACTGGCCCGTAATGAACAGTGTATTACTTTACACCCATTAATGGTCCGTGGTGAAACTGGCCCGTAATGAACAGTGTATCACTTTATACCCATTAACGGCCCGTTATTCCGTTGGGCCGTTTCCAGCCCAAGTTAACTTTTGGCCTTCTGAGGGCCCATTTATTCTTGGGCTCATTTGCAGCATTCGGTTACATACGGCCCGTTACTGTCATTTTCTGTTTGTGGGCCAAATTCAGCCCGTCGTTACAGTCGGCCCGTTTGTGGACCGTTAGTCTATTGGGCCATTTTCATAGCATCACCAAATACGGCCTAATAACGGCCCATTATGGTTAGCCCATAAAACGTACGATTTCCATTAAAGGCCCGTCTACGGCCCATTAAAGGCCCGTACAAGACCCATAAATGAGCCGGCGGCCCATGGATCCTACGAGATGTACAAGGCCCATGGATCCTACGAGACGTAGAAGGCCCATGGATCCTACGAGACATAGAAGGCCCATGGATCCTACGAGACGTAGAAGGCCCATGGATCCGACGGCCCGTGAAGGGCCATGGTCGGGCGAATTGGCCCCCGTTTGAACGATATAGCATATTCAAAGAATTATCCTACTCAATACTATCACCTCTAAAAAGCCTACACTATTACAACAAAGAGATCAAGGCATAGAAAGGTAGAATAATACTACACTATACAATAAAGAAATCACAGCCGATTATACCCACTGGGTATTATGGTTCGGCACAGGTGATAATAAAGCATACACAAACAGCAAATTACATACACTGGGCAAATACAACTCATACATCATGGACGTGCATCAACTTAACTCCATTTGAACTATAATCTCTTTAGAAAATAGGATTGGCCAGATTCAGATAGCACAAATTCCAGTCTGCAAAATCTCCAATTCCTTCATGGTTACCTCAGTGTCTTGTTTCATTTTTTTGACTCCTGCATCTAATACCTGCATGTCCAGTCTCAACTTGTTGATTATACGTTGACAATCATGTACACGTTGTCTTTCCACCTCTAGTTGATGCTCGAGAACATCAGCACATTTCAATTCCAATCCATAATCATTCGGTAACGGGCATGCCGCACTGCTCGCAGATCTTTATGTTGATGTCACTTCATCTTGAAATGTTTCTGTAAGTACACATGAGTAGGGCAAAAATATAGTTACAACAGTGAAGTGAACAAGACACTATTTTGTACTACATGGCAAAACAGGACTAACAATAATGTTACACGTCACTTTCAAAAAAAATGTTACACGTCATGAAGCATAAGTAGGTGATATTTTAAAAAATATAAAAAAGATAGTCTGTGCAGCCTGCATACAAAAATCCCTCTTAGCTCACCAGAGGATCATGATGTTGGGGCCCAATCGAAAACACAGACAAGTTAAAAATTTAGACAACACGTTGCGTATAAGTAAGCAAGCAGTTGACCATTTTGTGCCTCAATTAAAGTCTTAGGGAGCATAATGAACAGCAGAGGGTTTCATACAAACATACTACAGCAGGCAAAACTATGCAATCATTAGCGTAGTATAAACTAGATTGTGAGACTCATGCAATAATAGTTGGTTAATAGACTTCAAAGCTTCAGGCACACTTCGGCAGAGTAATTAAATGGTAAGGCCTTTAATTATGTCAACTAATAGTGATACAAGTACTGAACATCAGGCTTGATTATTTGGGCATCTCATTAACCGAGGACAAATAAAGAAATTGCAAAGAGAAAATTAACTATGCCTGAAACAAACAAGGAATTGAACTGTTGAGTTGCATACAGTGACTTACCTTAGCAGGTTGAAGAGGCTCAGCGCAGCTCCTACTTCTCTTGCAAGGCTCCTTCCTAACATCTTGTACATGGAAATCCTCAATCTTATCTTCATTGCACCCCCTCTGCAAGGTGACACAAACTAGTTACTCGTCTCCTTGGAAGATAAATATGCATACTTTCCAATTTGTGCACACAAAAGGATGAGATTATAACAAAACAACACCACATAATTATGTCAACTAGTTACTCGTCTCCTCGGAAGATAAATATGCATACTTCCCTAACATACTTGCCTACTGTAGTGTACAGCCAAACCTTTATGTCATCTATGAGTTAGACAAGGCCCCACTACAGCAGCCCTTAGTGTTTAAATCGTTGAAAAGCTATGTTAGAGTGTTAGGTCAAGAATAGCAAGTAATCAAAGCAAACAGTCCTAGTATGGCTGGCTAATGCAAACAAGCAATTGAACAGATGTGTGAGCAAATCTTACATATCAAGAAAAGAAGCAAAGAAGGAGGCTTAAAGACCATCACTTGACTGACCAGATTTAAGGGGCATTTAAACATCATGTGTAACATATGAACTAACATAAACATTGCATATTCCAGATTCTACAATGGAATGCACATGTATTAGGTTATGCCATGTATGATGATGCCTAAATGTACAGATAGCAGGCAGGAGTGATTCATCATTGCACGCACAATTGAATTGACGGTTAAGGGCCAGTTCGATTCCGCCTTTTCAGGGCATATTGTAAAAATAAGACATAAAAGATGTAAAGAAGTCATTTTTGAGTTATGGGCTTGGGCTTAACTAATCTCGCTTTGGAGGGGGGTGTTTCGGGTAGAACCTCACTAAAAATTGAAGGGAAGGGGAATAGTGAAATGGCTCTGTTGTCTGCCTATATTACACTCAAAATGCAACTGCTGACGCCCGTGTCACACCTAACCCTCAAGTAAAAACAAACACGCAAGCATTCATTGCCTTGCCCACTTGCATCTCCTCTCCCCTTTCCCTCTACCTTGATCCCCTGCCCGCAGCACTAGGGTTCCTCCAGCGAGCCGTCGCCACTGGTCCCATCTGGCCTTGTCCTCGATGATGCTATGTCCAGCTAGGCTACATGGCCAGCGGGTAGGGGCAAATCTCCCTGGCTTCTCCTCCCTCTAGCGCCGCCCCTCATTCTCATGGTCTCCAGCAGCTGCTCCACTATGGTTCGTCCAACGCACTACTCCGGCGGGCGCTGTACAACTACGACTGACACCACACTGCGGCAGAAGGCACCTTATTCCCCCTCCCCTCCTCCCAAGCCATGGCCTTGAGGTGCTGTTGAAGGATGAGCTCATCCAACAAGGTGAGGATCTCCTCTGATTTTTTGCCAAATTTTCATTCTGATCCACTATACGATGAATTGCTATGAGCTGCTTCTGTTGCTGCTATATGATGCATTGCTATGAGCTGCTCCTGCTGCTGCTATATGATGAATTGCTATGAGCTGCTGCTGCTGTATGATGAGTTGCTATGAGCTGCTGCTGCTATATGATGAATTGCTATGAGCTGCTGCTACTATATGATGAGTTGCTACAAGCTGCTCCTGCTGCTATATGATGAGTTGCTACAAGCTGCTCCTGGTGCTGCTATATGATGAATTGCTATGAGCTGCTCCTGCTGCTGCTATATGATGAATTGCTATGAGCTGCTCTTGCTGCTGCTATATGATGAATTGCAATGAGCTACTGCTGGTGTATGATGAATTGCAGACTGTTGTTGCTGTATGATGAGTTGCTATGAGCTGCTGCTGCTATATGATGCTTTCAGGTGGTGCTGCTATACGATAATAACCAGCCACTTGGACCATCGAATTTCAATAAATAATTGTTCATCATTTAAATGTGGGTCATGCGTTCTTCGTTTAAATTAGGCAATGGGATCTCTATGGAAAACATTGACCAAAGTAGATTGTGCCAAGTAGATGGTATCTTTGTATTTGCATTTTGAGCAAATAGTGATGGTATGTTTTCCTATCATATTAATTACTGCACTGGGTTCAATTTGTGATGTTTGCAAGTCAAATTAATTTCCATATCGGCAGAAAAATGAAAAAAATATAATGCAATCTAGACTTTCCACTGATCATACCAAAGATAAGCTGAAAACGCAATGAAAAGAACTTGTTGGCTTATTACATGGAGCTTATATTCACATGTGCTTATTTTCTTAGGATAACTCGTAATAACTGTCCCTAAGAAACTTGGCTAATAGAACTGGCATACAAATAACATGTCATGATGATTGCAATGGAGGAGTGACGTACCATGGCACACCGTATAGGCTCACCACTGCGTCTCCTTTTTTGCGATGTTCCATGAAATTGCCACATACATCTTGTACTTTTTCATTGTGTAACCCTATCTGTAAATTGACACGGCCAATTTCAGACATCTCTACATTATACTACATTGCATTTCCCTTGCGTTTAAACCACCAATTAACGATTGTGTGCGTACCATAAACTAGCCATGACTCTGTATGCTGGACTAGCAGGCACTCTAAGGGAGCCTAATGTAGTGCACTAGAATTCCTACATGCCACCTACGATTTTATGTAATGTATTGCCCCTATTCCTAAATATATGTCTTTGTAGAGATTCTAGTATGGACCACATACAGATGTATATAGATGCATTTTTGAGTGTAGATTCACTCATTTTGCTCCGTATGTAGCCTATAGTGGAATCTCTAGAAAGACTTATATTTAGGAACGGAGGTACGAGGTAGTATCATGTATGACATCTACATATCTAATTTAGCAGCCAGTAGTAGAAATCATTGTCTGCACAAAGGGATTACTGGTCGAAAATCCTTGCAAAGCACGCTGGCAGGCACAGAACAATACAAGAGAGAGAGATGCGCTTACAAGATCATAGCAGTGCCTCAGTCCAGGATCTTGGTTGGCCAAGCTGTTAGATCAAGAAGAAACAAAGTCCTTGTAGTTTTTGCCAGCTGCATAACAGGTAACAGCGATCGGTTAGTATATTTGAAGTACATCGGGCAGGTGATGCTGGACGGGTTTAAAGGTGACAAGTACCTAGGCTGTGGCGGGTGCTTGGCATCTCTCCAGACTGTGGGAATCAGGTTAGAAACATCGAGGGTGATGACGCTGTGCTGGCTGTCGGGGTCCGGTAAGGAGATCTAGAACCGTCGAGTAGGGTGTTTGTGGAGCGGCTTCGGTAGGGTGGACTACGGTGTGGGCAAAGCAGATCTATGGCCGTGGACGAGGGCGTAGGTGAAGCTGCTCTGGTGGTTGGGTTAAGGATGGTGTCGACGATGCGGATCTGCGGCCGTGGACAAGGCGCCAGAAGCTGCTCCGGTGGTTGGGTTAAGGGTGGTGTCGACGATGCGGATCTGCGGCCGTGGACAAGGCGCCAGAAGCTGCTCCGGTAGGTTGGATGAGGGTGCGAGGAAGCGGATCTGAGGCCGTGGACTTGTGAGTTGGCAAAGCGGCCCCGGTAGGGTTGAGAATGGTATAGGCGAAGCTACTCCAGTAGGGTTGAGGAAGGTGTCGGCGAAGTGGCTCCGGTAGGGTTGAGGAAGGTGTCAGCGAAGAGGATCAGAGGTCATCGACGGGGGCGTCGGTGGGGCGGCTCCAGGGGGTGTGGACAAAGCGTCTCCGGTGGGGAGTACAAATGAGCCGCTACAGATGCGCGACGGTTGACGAGAGTACCGGCGAAGCAGATCCGGTGACGTGGACAAGGCCGGCACTGAATGGGCTGTGGTACAGTGGTGGATGAGCAGTCTACTTGTTTCTAGGGGAGGTGGGAGGGGTAGATGCGGCCGCAGAAGCAGATCCGGCGAGGTGGACGCCGCTGGTAGTGAATGGGCTATGGTACGCCGGTGGATGAGCAGTCTAGGGTTTCGAGAGGGAGGGGAGAAAGGGCGATGAAGTACGGACGGCGTGATGTAAGATGCTCGGGTGCTGTGCAGTTAGTCGTTTTTGCGGGAGGGGGAGAGGAAATGGGGGTGCCGTGTAGTGGGGGAACCAGAAGTTACCAAAGCAGCCTCGACCTATCATGTAGATGAGGGCGGTATTGTAATTGTTGGTCTCCGTGCACCAAGGACAAAAGGGGGATTTTGCATGCTAAAGACTAAGGTGGCGGAAATTTTAGAAGGAGGCGGGAGATTTTGCCGCCCGCGGGATCGTTCGTATCCAGTTTCAACTAATTTTTGACCGTGCTAGCGGGAAGGTCATGCTAGACTCTGTACATGGGGCACGCGTCAGTAGTTAATAACTGGTGTGAAGTCCACCCCCAGAAAAAAGACAATAACTCGGGATGATGCGCCGATAACTTGGACGTTCACACGGGCGCGACCAATCGTACGGGTGTAGTGGCGCGTTCACAAAAAAAATGATCAAACGTTCAACCTATGTATTTCTCATGTAAATAGATAATTTAGTGCCATTGGTTATTTACTTTAAACATAATGCATTGATGTGTTAGTGTAGAGGCGCACAAAAAGAAATGGATATTGTAGTCAGCTACTTAAAAGTGTTACCTCATATGATTACATAGCCTCCATTTCATAAATTGCGTACCTGTTGAATTCATATATGAATATTACATATATTACTTCAAAATAGAAACTTAAATCATCCAAGACTAATGAATTTGAATGCAAGAGTAACAATGGTGCATGTTCATGATAGCTACATTGGTTATTTGAAGAAACATCACTGTAACTTTGGCATGCACAACTAAAAAGGCTTATTTAAATAGAAAAATGTGATATGTGAGTGTCCAATCTTTATAGCGTTGAATCGATATTGTACCTTTGGCCACGATACGAAGTAGATATTGACTTATGTTCAAGCGATGCACATCCACGATCGCTAGATAGTGATACGTGAATGAATTGTGCAATCTCTCACACACGCATACATATATCATTTCCCTGTGGGCATCGGAATCACACACGCGCACTTCGTGTATTTCTCTCCCTCCGTCAGGGTTAAATTCGTCTTTCTACCCCGTCCTACAAGTATCTCACACAGAAACACACATGCTCTCTATGTCTAACACGCCCACCCCTTTAATTCCGCCCACCCATAGCCACTAATGTCTCTCACACATATGCTATCTACCTATCCCTTAATATAGCTAGATATGTGTCACACAAACTCCTTCTCCCTACTAGCAAGATGCCCATGCGTTGCACGGAACATCAAGATGCGTTTGTATGAGAAGTTTATCTTGTGGGAGAAAAGGATGAACAAGAGAATGCCTTATTTGCAAATGCGGAGAGGGGTGTGGGTATCTTTTTGCAAAATTGCCATAGTTTCCTTCCTGTCCGTCGGATATAAATTGGATGGCCTATATTACAGGATGGCAGGAACACCATCATCACCAACTCTGTTTTTATAAGAGTAGAGATATGTGAGTGTCACTGCCCCCCCCCCCCACACACCCACACTTCCCAACACCGAAGGAGTAGGGTGACACCTCGATTTTGATACTAATCTATCGACTGGCTTCTCTCTCAAACATACACACACACTACCCGGCACCAAAGGAGTAGGGTGGCACATCGATCTTGATAATAATCTATCTACTCCTCTTTCAAACACACACACACACACACACTCGCTAGTTGTGCCTCTGTGCCTACCGCGCACACTCTCAATACGTCTTTCTCTCCCCCCCCAACAATGACAGCAGAAGGGTGACAACTCGATCTGATCATAATCTATCAATTGGTTTCTCTCTCAAACATTGTGTCTCGGTGCCTCCCTCGGTAGCCCCCTCGATATGTAGACTTCTCGCGCGCGCACAGCTGTAGTGACGATGACGCTGAACCCAGTGTGCCTTGTTTTTACTGGCCTCATGTGATAGTTTTCACCCTGTTTTCTGTTAATTAACAAGGCAACCTTTTCTTTGTTACTACTAGTGAATCTGAAATCATTTGGGGCAGACATAAAATATATCACTTCAACCCAATTATCGCAGCAACTATTTTAAAAGAAATTAGCTAGCTGCCCGTGCGTTGCACGGAACATCAAGATGCATTTGTATGAGTAGTTTATCTTGTGAGAGAAAAGGTTGAACGAGGGAAGGCCTTATTTGCGAACATGGAGAGACGTGTGGGTATATTTTTGCAAAATTGCCATAGTTTCTTTCCTATCCGTTAGATATAAATCCGACGACCTATATTGCAGGATGGCACGCACACCATCATCACCAAGTCTTTTTCTACTCCCTCCGTCCGAAAATACTAGTCATTAAAATGGATAAAAAGAGATGTATCTAAAACTAAAATACGTCTAGATACATTTCCTTTTATCCATTTTGATGACAAGTATTTCCGGACGGAGGGAGTATTTCTCTTTTTAGATATTTCAACAAGTGACTATGACCAGACCTTACCAACATACTAAAAAAAGTAGTCCATAATTTTGATGTTACCCTCTTTTCTTGGCGGTGCAGTGCCATCTGGATACCTCATAAATAAATCAAGGACAAATCTGACCCCTTCCTGAAAAGACATACGGAGCAAAATGAATGAATCTACACTCTAAAATATGTCTACATACACATCCGTATGTGGTAGTCCATTTGAAATATGAAAAAGACAAATATTTAGGAACGAATGGAGTATATATAAGAGTAGACATGGAGATATATCTCCAGCATGGTCTACAACAAAAATGTGCTGGGCTGGTTAACGCCGGATGCTCGCAATGCGATGACATGAGTTCGAATTCTGTCTTTTAACTTTATATTTTTATATTATATATTAATCTTCTTATTTAATATATACTTCTTTCGCTACTGTACTGACAGTGGAACCCACAGAGTACTTAGAATACAAGATTAAGGATGGACTTGTTTCTTTTTAATTTTCTGTACGAAGCTGTAGCCACCCTGCAAGTCACGTGGACACTGTACATGCAATTAACTTTTTATAGAGGGACAATCATACATGCAATTAACTCAAATGGATTGGATGTCACCAACATAAAGAGCATCTCCAACGGCAGCCGGCAAATTTCCTCCCACTTCCTTAAGCGGAGGACGACATCAAACGCCAGCGGCATACATTTTTACAACTCTAATCAACCAGATGAAATTCGTGCAAACACGGACTGATTTCATATAAGCATGAAGGATTCCGTATAAAAAAGCCGGATCTTCATATAAACATGATGGATTTCATTACATTTACATGAACTAAGAGGTGCCAATCCGGCTCTCTTGTATAATTAATACTCCCTCTGTCCGGAAATACTTGTCCTAGAAATGGATGTATCTAGACTTATTTTAGTTCTAAATGGCCGCCCGCGGATCCCTTTGTCTTCCTCATGTCCGTCAGACACTTGCGGGGTCGACGAAGGTCCTCGGAAGAGGCGAAGCAACAAAGAAACCACCTGAATCCGCGGTCGTCGCCACGGCGGTGGCCTTCATGGGTCCCAAGTGACGGCGGCCTCCCGTGTTCTACTTCTGCTCGATGATGGCGGTGGACACGGAGAAGCTGGCCACCTTCTCGTCACTCTCCATGCACCCAGCTTCTGTCTCTGCCTGCATGGCGCTGCCGCGGGAACGGGAGGCGCGCCCACAGACACGGGAGGCGCGACCACCGCAGACACTGGTGGCGCGGTACGACGCAACAGCGACGGCGCCCGTACCGGTGTGCTCGCCGCCGTGCCGGCGTGGAGCAACTCGCCACTCCTCATCGAGCTGAACTGGAGCGGCGAGTTGCTGAACCACGCGCCTACTTGGGGTGGCAAATGGCTCCGTCGGGCCAAGCTAGGTTGGTGAAGCACCAAGCGGCCTCGCCCATATCCGGAGGGCTCGGCGGGCCACCCAGCCGGGTAATATGCCGGTGAACGGCTCATCGGAAGCCATCGGAAGAGTGGAGAAAATGGTGAAGGAGGAGATGGGGAAGCGGCGGAGGGGTGCGATTCTTGCCCGCTTTCTATCTGGCCTCGTGTAAATAGAGGGCAGGCGGTAGGAGCTTGGCCGGCGTCTGGCCTCGTTTAAACTGAGGGCGGACGGGAGGAGCTCGGCTGGTGTTGCGTTTAATTCCGGCCCGCTCATGAACGGACGTGTGGCCGGAGTAGGATTCTCGGTTTGCATGCGGGTTTAACGGAGGGGTTTAATGGAGGCGCCGGGCATGCAGCAGGCGGCGCAGTACTATTCGATTTGACAGTAGTAATGAGCCGGCAAATCACAAAGGCCCTCGCCTCTCGTGAAACCGACCGAGTTAGACTGCCCCGCCCTCTAGCCTTTTAAAAAATGTATATACTCCACTTTTGTATAGTAGTACTATTAAAAAGGCTTGTCACAAAAATGGTGTCCAGCATAAGTGCACAACCCACCCCTCAAATAAAACTAAGCACCCTGGAATTCTTTGACAAAACTAAGCACCCTGAAATTCTTTGACAACTAAACTGCTGGCTATATGATGTTGGCCATATATATTGTACGTATATAATATGAAGAAACCAGTGGTTTTCGTAAGATGACTTAATACTCACCTAGACGGAGGGATGATAACCCACAAGTATAGGGGATCGCAACAGCTTTCGAGGGTAGAGTATTCAACCCAAATTTATTGATTCGACACAAGGGGAGCCAAAGAATATTCTCAAGTATTAGCAGCTGAGTTGTCAATTCAACCACACCTGGAAACTTAGTATCTGCAGCAAAGTGTTTAGTAGCAAAGTAATATGATAGTGGTGGTAGCGGCAACAAAAGTAAAGATAGCAAAAGTAATGTTTTTAGTATTTTGTAGTGATTGTAACAGTAGCAGCAGGAAAATAAATAAGCGTAAACCAGTATATGGAAAACTCGTAGGCACCAGATCAGTGATGGATAATTATGCCGGATGCAGTTAATCATGTAACAGTCATAACATAGGGTGACACAGAACTAGCTCCAATTCATCAATGTAATGTAGGCATGTATTCCGTATATAGTCATACGTGCTTATGGAAAAGAACTTGCATGACATCTTTTGTCCTACCTTCCCGTGGCAGCTGGGTCCTATTGGAAACTAAGGGAT
Source organism: Triticum urartu (assembly GCF_003073215.2). Classification (NCBI taxonomy): domain Eukaryota; kingdom Viridiplantae; phylum Streptophyta; class Magnoliopsida; order Poales; family Poaceae; genus Triticum; species Triticum urartu. The sequence goes on from NC_053027.1 coordinate 440,824,407, forward strand.
ATTAAGGCCTCCTTTTAATAGAGAACCGGAACAAAGCATAGCACATAGTGAATACATGAACTCCTCAAACTATGGTCATCACCGGGAGTGGTCCCGATTATTGTCACTTCGGGGTTGCCGGATCATAACACATAGTAGGTGACTATAGACTTGCAAGATAGGATCAAGAACTCACATATATTCATGAAAACATAATAGGTTCAGATCTGAAATCATGGCACTCAGGCCCTAGTGACAAGCATTAAGCATAGCAAAGTCATAGCAACATCAATCTCAGAACATAATGGACACTAGGGATCAAACCCTAACAAAACTAACTCGATTACATGATAAATCTCATCCAACCCATCACCGTCCAGCGAGCCTACTATGCAATTACTCACGCACGGCGGTGAGCATCATGAAATTGGTGATGGAGGATGGTTGATGATGACGACGATGACGAATCCCCCTCTCCGGAGCCCTGAACGGACTCCAGATCAGCCCTCCCGAGAGGTTTTAGGGCTTGGCGGCGGCTCCGTATCATAAAACGTGATGATTTCTTCTATCCGAAAGCAAATATATAGAGTTGGAGTTGGCGTCGGAGGGTTTCCAGGGGGCCCACGAGGTAGGGGGCGCGCCCTAGAGGGGGGCGCGCCCCACCCTCATGAGAAGGGTGTGGGCCCCCTGGTCTTCATCTTTGGCGAGCATTTTTTATTGTTTTTTCTTAGATGTTCCGTGGAGTTTCAGGTCATTCCGAGAATATTTGTTTTCTGCACATGAAACAACACCATGGCAATTCTGCTGAAAACAGCGTCAGTCCCGGTTAGTTCCATTCAAATCATACAAGTTAGAGTCGAAAACAAGGGCAAAAGTGTTTGGAAAAGTAGATACGACGGAGACGTATCAACTCCCCCAAGCTTAAACCCTTGCTTGTCCTCAAGCAATTCAGTTGACAAACTGAAAGAACGAAAGAAAAACGTTTACAAACTTTGTTTGCTCTTGTTGTTGTAACTATGTCAAGCCAGCATTCAAGTTTTCAGCATAGATCATAACTAACCACATTTGCAATAATTCTCAGGTCTCACAATTACTCACAATAGCATAATCAACTAGCAAGTCATAATAATAAATCTCGGATGACAACACTTTCTCAAAACAACCATAATATGATATAACAAGATGGTATCTCGCTATCCCTTTCTGAGACCGCAAAACATAAATGCAGAGCACCTTTAAAGATCAAGGACTGACTAGACATTGTAATTCATGGTAAAAGAGATCCAATCATAGTCACACCCAATATAAATTAACAGTGATGAATGCAAATGACGGCTGCGCTCTCCAGCTAGTGCTTTTTGATAAGAGGGTGATGACTCAACATAAAAGTAAATGGATAGGCCCTTTGTAGAGGGAAGCATGGATTTGTAGAGGTGCCAGAGCTCGGTTTTGAAATAGAGATAAATTGTATTTTGAGTGGTATACTTTCATTGTCAACGTAACAACTAAGAGATGGCGATATCTTCCATGCTAAACACATTATAGGCGGTTCCCAAACAGAATGGTAAAGTTATACTCCCCCTCCACCAACAAGCATCAATCCATGGCTTGCTCAAAACAACGAGTGCCTCCAACATACATCAGGTCCCAGGGGGAGTTTTGTTTGCAATTAATTTTGATTTAGTTTGCATAAAGCATGGGACTGGGCATCCCGGTGACCAGCCATTTTCTCATGAGTGAGGAGCGGAGTCCACTCCTCTTGAGAATAACCCACCTAACACGGAAGATAAGGATAGCCTTTGTTGATACATGAGCTATTCGAGCATACAAAACAAAATGTTTATTTGAAGGTTTAGAGTTTGGCACATACAAATTTACTTGGACGGCAGGTAGATACCGCATATAGGAAGGTATGGTGGACTCATCTAGAATAACTTTGGGGTTTAAGGGATTGGATGCACAAGCAGTATTCCCGCTTAGTACAGGTGAAGGCTAGCAAAAGACTAGGAAGCGACCAACTAGAGAGCGACAACAGCCATGTACATGCATTAAAATTAATAAACATTGGATGCAAGCATGAGTAGGATATAATCCACCATGAACATAAATATCGTGAAGGCTATGTTGATTTGTTTCAACTACATGTGTGAACATGTGCCAAGTCAAGTCACTTAAATCATTCAAAGGAGGATACCACCCCATCATACCACATCATAATCATCTAAATAGCATGTTGGCACACAAGGTAAACCATTATAACTCATAGCTAATCAAGCATGGCACAAGCAACTATGATCTCTAATTGTCATTGCAAACATGTTTATTCATAATAAGCTGAATCAAGAACGAGGGACTCATCATATTTACAAAAACAAATGAGGTCGAGTTCATACCAGCTTTTCTCATCTCAGTCAGTCCATCATATATCATCATAATTGCCTTTCACTTGCACGACCGAACGGTGTGAATAATAATAAGAGTGCACGTGCATTGGACTAAGCTGGAATCTGCGAGCATTGAATAAATAGGAGAAGACAAGGCAATATGGGCTCTGGGTTAAATCAACAATAATGCATATAAGAGACACTTCAACAATTTAATTATGGTCTTCTCCTACTGACCCCAAAGAAAAGAAAAGAAATAAAACTATTTACACAGGAAAGCTCCCAACAAGCAAAAGAAGAACGGGAAATATTTTTGGGTTTTCTTTTTAATTATTACTACTACAGCAGAAAAATAAACTACTACTATTTTTTTGGTTTTTCTTATGGTTTAACAAACACACAAGAAGAAAACAGGAAAAAGAAAATAAACTAGCATGGGCATTACAGTGAAAAAGTATGAGCACCGACATCTAGCAATGAGTGTGTGTGAGCATAAATGTAATGTTGGTGAGAAATACGTACTCCCCTAAGCTTAGGCTTTTGGCCTAAGTTGGTCTATGGCCACGGCTGGCCTGGCGGATATCCATAATAATAGTTGTTGGGGTCGTACTGTGATGAGGAAGAATAGTTGGGATCATACTGATGTGCAGCGATTATCGCCTGCTGAGCTGCAGCGTGGAGTCGAGCTGCCTCCGCTCTCCTCTCGTACTCTTCTGCCTCCTCTTTGGTAATAACATATCTTCCTTTTGTCTGGGAATCAAAGAACGCAGGAGCAGGGAGAGTAATACGGAAAAGACGTCGTTTATCAAAAATTAACCGATACAAGAGAGGTGATTCAGGTCTCTCGACAAACTGGTGCGAAGCCATAGAGTTATAATCTAAATATGTAGGGGGTAACTCCATATCACCCTCACGAATGTCTATTTCAAGAAAATGAGCTAAGCGGGTTGCATAAATTTTTCCTCCAAAGAAATCTCCATTATGTCTATTATGATGCAACCTACGAGCTACGATGGCTCCCATATGATAAGATTGGTCTCCTAACACAGCACTCCTAAGAATGCTAAGATCAGGGACACACATGTGACATGCTTCATCCTTAGCATTTATGCATCTACCGATGAAAAGAGCAAAATAATGTATAGCAGGAGAGTGAATGCTCCCTATGGTAGCTTGCATTATATCTCTAGATTCCCCCACAGTTATACTAGCAAGAAAGTTTCTAAATTCAGATTTAGGGGGATCCCTAACACTACCCCATGATGGAAGTTCGCAAGCAGAAGTGAAATCCTCTAGGTCCATGGTATAAGATTTGTCATAAAGATCAAACGTGACTGAAGGAGAATTACGCGAAGATGAATACTCAAACCTCCTCACAAATGAACTTGTGAGATCATGATACTGGGGGCATTTGTTAGCCTCAAAATCTTCAAGACCAGCATTGTGCAAATATGCTTTGAATTCTTCTTTAATTCCCGCACGGTCCATAAAATTTTCTGACGGCCATTCCCAAGGCCGTACCGGAGCGTCTCTTGGTGGATCCTCATCAGCGTCGCGCATAGCAATCCTGGGTCCTTGCTTCTTAGAGGAACCACCTTGGAACATCTTCCTAAGCATATTGTTTTTCTCTGAAAAATTCTGAAATTTTTAGTAACTTCAAAATAAAAGTAAACCAAACTCAATAAAACTGATAGCAACTACTCCTACAAGTGCCTAGAGCCTATATCAAGCATTAGAACTACTTGGAACCATATAAATTTGACATGCAAGCTCAAGAACATGGTCACCTATGCAGCACAAATTTGCAAAGAATAAAGCACTAGAACAAAAAACTAATTGGACCAATGGAGGAGTCACATACCAAGGAACAATCTCCCCAAGCAGTTTTGCGAGAGGTGCTTTGAGCAAGGAGATTGAAAATCGCAGCAAAAGTGATGGAACTCGTGCTTGAGTTGGTTTTTCGGGTTTGTGTGAGATAGAGGAAGAAGATGGGTGCTGGGATAAGTGGAGGAGGGCCACCGTGGGCCCATGAGGTAGGGGGGTGTGCCCTATAGGGGGGGGGCGCCCACCACCCTCGTGGCTAGGTGGCAGCTCCTCCCGCGGTAATTTTTGCACAGTAAATCCTCAAATATTCCCGAAAAAATCATATTAAATTGGCATGGCATTCTGAGGACTTTTATTTTCAGGATATTTTTATATTGCACGGATAAGTCAGGAAACAGACAGAAAATACTATTTTTACGTTATTTAATATAAATAACAGAAAGTAAAAGTGGGGTACAGAAGGTTGTGCTTCTAGTTTCATCCATCTCATGCTCATCAAAAAGAATCCACTAACAAGGTTGATCAAGTCTTGTTAACAAACTCATTCCGATAATCATGAAACCGGAGAAATTTCGAATAACACTAAGTTACCTTAACGGGGATATGCACATCCCCAATAATAAGAATATCATATTTCTTCTTGACAGTAGGAAGAGGAAATTCAAAACCTCCAAATATAATCGATGGAATTTTCCCAATAGAATTGATACTATGAACTTGAGGTTGTTTCCTTGGAAAGTGTACCGTATGCTCATTACCATTAACATGAAAAGTGACATTGCCTTTGTTGCAATCAATAACAGCCCCTACAGTATTAAGAAAAGGTCTTCCAAGAATAATAGACATACTATCATCCTCGTAAATATCAAGTATAACAAAGTCCTTTAAAATAGTAACGTTTGCAACCACAACAGGCACATCCTCACAAATACCGACAGGTATAGCAGTTGATTTATCAGCCATTTGCAAAGATATTTTAGTAGGTGTCAGCTTATTCAAGTCAAGTCTACGATATAAAGAGAGAGGCATAACACTAACACCGGCTCCAAGATCACATAAAGCAGTTTTAATATAATTTCTTTTAATGGAGCAAGGTATAGTAGGTACTCCGGGGTCTCCAAGTTTCTTTGGTATTCCACCCTTAAAAGTATAATTAGCAAGCATGGTGGAAATCTCAGCTTCCGGTATCTTTCTTTTATTAGTAATGATATCCTTCATATATTTAGCATAAGGATTTGTTTTGAGCACATCAGTTAATCTCATACGCAAAAAGATAGGCCTAATCATTTCAGCAAAGCGCTCAAAATCCTCATCATCCTTTTTCTTGGATGGTTTCAGAGGAAAAGGCATGGGTTTCTGAACCCAAGGTTCCCTTTCTTTACCATGTTTCCTAGCAACAAAGTCTCTTTTATCATAACGTTGATTCTTTGATTGTGGGTTATCAAGATCAACAGCAGGTTCAATTTCTACATCATTATCATTACTAGGTTGAGCATCATCATGAACATCATCATTAATATTTTTACTAGGTTCATGTTCATTACCAGATTGTGTTTCAGCATCAGACATAGATATATCATTTGGATTATCAGGTGGTTCAACAATAGGTTCACTAGAAGTTTGCACAGTTCTATCATTTTTCTTCTTCTTCTTTTTAGAAGAACTAGGAACATCAATATTATTTCTTTGAGAATCTTGCTCGATTCTCTTAGGTTGGCCTTCAGGATACAAAGGTTCCTGAGTCATTCTACCAGTTCTAGTAACCACTCTAACGGCATAATCATTTTTCTTACTATTCATTTCATTAAGCACTTCTTTTTGAGCCTTAAGTACGTGTTCTACTTGAGTGGTAACCATAGAAGCATGTTTGCTAACAAGTTTAAGTTCACCTTTAATATTAGCCATATAATCACCCAAGTATTTAAGCATATCGGAATCATATTTCAATTGTCTACCAAAATAAGCATTGAAATTTTCTTGTTTGACAATAAAATTATCAAACTCATCAAAGCATTGCCTAGCAGGCTTAGAGTGAGGGATATCACCTTCATCAAATATATAGAGAGAATTTACCTTTACTACCTGTGTCAGGATATCGGGATCAGGAGGTTCTTCAGTAAATAAATAATTAAGACCATATGTTTCTTCAACAGGCAGTATATTAAGACCATTTATTTCTTCAATAGGAGGTAAATTCTTAACATCTTCAGCTTTAATACCTTTTTCTTTCATAGATTTCTTTGCCTCTTGCATATCTTCGGGACTGAGAAATAGAACACCTCTCTTCTTCGGAGTTGGTTTAGGAATAGGCTCAGTAATTGGAGCAGGAGATGGCTCGAGAGCTGGCTCAGGAGGTGCCCAATTATTTTCATTTGTCAACATATTATTCAATAGAATGTCAGCTTCATCCGGCGTTCTTTCCCTGAAAAGAGAACCAGCACAACTATCGAGGTAATCTCTGGAAGCATCGGTTAGTCCATTATAAATGACATCAAGTATTTCAGGTTTCTTAAGAGGATGATCAGGCAAAGCATTAAGTAACTTGAGAAGCCTCACCCAAGCTTGTGGGAGACTCTCTTCTTTAATTTGCACAAGGTTGTATATTTCCCTCAAAGCAGCTTGTTTCTTATGAGCAGGGAAATATTTAGCAGAGAAGTAATAAATCATATCCTGGGGACTACGCACACAACCAGGATCAAGAGAATTAAACCATATCTTAGCATCACCCTTTAATGAGAACGGAAATATTTTGAGTATATAAAAGTAACGCGATCTCTCATCATTAGTGAACAGGGCAGCTATATCATTTAACTTATTAAGATGTGCCACAACAGTTTCAGATTCATAGCCATAAAACGGATGAGATTCAACCAAAGTAATTATATCAGGATCAACAAAGAATTCATAATCCTTATCAGGAACACAAATAGATGAAGTAGCAAAAGCAGGGTCAGGTCTCATTTTATCTCTAAGTGATTCTTTGTTCCATTTAATTAATAACCTCTTAAGCTCATATCTATCTTTGCAAGCTAAAATAGCGGCAGAAGATTCCATATCAAAAAGATAGCCCTCAAGAATAACAGGCATATTTTCATCATCACTATCATCAGCGTATTCAGATTCAATAATTTCTTTTTCTCTAGCCCTAGCAATTTGTTCATCAAGAAATTCACCAAGGGGCACAGTAGTATCAGGCATAGAAGCAGTTTCATCATAAGTATCATGCATAGCAGAAGTGGCATCATCAATAACATGCGACATATCAGAACGAATATCAGAAGCAGGTGTAGGTGTCGCTAGCTTACTCATAACAGAAGGTGAATCAAGTGCAGAGCTAGATGGCAGTTCCTTACCTCCCCACGTAGTTGAGGGATAGATCTTGGTTTTTGGATCTCTCAATTTCTTCATAGTGTCCAGCAGATATAAATCCCAAGTGACTCAAAGAATAGAGCTATGCTCCCCGGCAACGGCGCTAGAAATTAGTCTTGATAACCCACAAGTATAGGGGATCGCAACATCTTTTGAGGGTAGAGTATTCAACCCAAATTTATTGATTCGACACAAGGGGAGCCAAAGAATATTCTCAAGTATTAGCAGTTGAGTTGTCAATTCAACCACACCTGGAAACTTCGTATCTAGAGCAAAGTGTTTAGTAGCAAAGTAATATGATAGTGGTGGTAGCTGCAACAAAAGTAAAGACAGCAAAAGTAATGTTTTTAGTATTTTGTAGTGATTGTAACAGTAGCAGCGGGAAAGTAAATAAGTGTAAACCAGTATATGGAAAACTCGTAGGCACCGGATTAGTGATGGATAATTATGCCGGATGCGGTTCATCATGTAACAGTCATAACATAGGGTGACACAGAACTAGCTCCAATTCATCAATGTAATGTAGGCATGTATTCCGTATATAGTCATACGTGCTTATGGAAAAGAACTTGCATGACATCTTTTGTCCTACCCTCTCGTGGCAGAGGGGTCCTATTGGAAACTAAGGGATATTAAGGCCTCCTTTTAATAGAGAACCGGAACAAAGCATTAGCACATAGTGAATACATGAACTCCTCAAACTATGGTCATCACCGGGAGTGGTCCCGATTATTGTCACTTCGGGGTTGCCGGATCATAACACATAGTAGGTGACTATAGACTTGCAAGATAGGATCAAGAATGCACATATATTCATGAAAACATAATAGGTTCAGATCTGAAATCATGGCACTCGGGCCCTAGTGACAAGCATTAAGCATAGCAAAGTCATAGCAACATCAATCTCAGAACATAATGGACACTAGGGATCAAACCCTAACAAAACTAACTCGATTACATGATAAATCTCATCCAACCCATCACCGTCCAGCGAGCCTACGATGCAATTACTCACGCACGGCGGTGAGCATCATGAAATTGGTGATGGAGGATGGTTGATGATGACGACGGTGATGAATCCCCCTCTCTGGAGCCCCGAACGAACTCCAGATCAGCCCTCCCGGGAGGTTTTAGGGCTTGGCGGCGGCTCCGTATCGTAAAACGCGGTGATTTCTTCTCTCTGATTTTTTCTCTCCGAAAGCAAATATATAGAGTTGGAGTTGGCATCGGAGGTTTTCCAAGGGGCCCACGAGGTAGGGGGGCGCGCCCTAGGGGGGCGCCCCCCACCCTCGTGGGAAGGGTGTGGGCCCCCTGGTCTTCATCTTTGGCGAGGATTTTTTTTCTAAGATGTTTCGTGGAGTTTCAGGTCATTCCGAGAATATTTGTTTTCTGCACATAAAACAACACCATGGCAATTCTGCTGAAAACAGCATCAGTCCGGGTTAGTACCATTCAAATCATACAAGTTAGAGTCCAAAACAAGGGAAAAAGTGTTTGGAAAAGTAGATACGACGGAGACGTATCAAGGGAGTATTCGATTTAAAGCGGGCGGCGCAGTTCCTGATACGGCTTTAATGCAGACGAGGGAGGGAGTAGCGGTTCCCGATATGTTGAACGGCCAATGCATCCTCCTTCAATTAATGCATGAGGGAAGTAATGGGAGGAGGTCCGGGAAAAGAGGTTGCACGATGTGAATGCAACGCAGTTTGCCCTCATTGCCCTTATATAAAGGCGCCCCTCCATTCCAATGCATCTACCACATCGTACGCACCTAAGCATTTGCCTAAGCACCTACACTAAGCGCAAAAGAGCTCACTCCAGACCCATGGCGGCGATGCGCGTGAGCGGCCAGCGGCTGCGCCAGATGGTCCACGATGCCGGCCTACGGCCCAGCGCTGAGGATCGTCTCCAGACGGTGTTGGAGACTGGCTAGTGGATGGCCGCCGTCGACGCCAACTACGACTCTCAGTTGGACCAGATGATCGTTGACACCAGCAACAAGTTCACCGTCATCAAGAAGCTCGCGGACGACATCGCCATACTCCTCCAGCCCGCGCGCCTGGGCTCCTCATTGCCTGCCACCCTAATCGGCCTCCATGGCCGGAACCTCTTTCAAGCACTGGTGGCCCTGCGACTGCCCGCCGACGCCATGAAGGATGTCCACCTGGAGGTCGCGCTCGCCGCAAGGCGCCTCGCCCTGCAAGAATTCGTCGACCTACACATCCACGTGTACGAGCAAATCGTGTACATAGGTAACTACAAGGCCAGTGAGGACGCTACAATGTTGGCCTTCCTCAACCGGCTGGAAGCCTTGGATGCCTTTGCTGAGAAGCACCTCGACCTCGCCACAAAAGCCGCCGCTCCTTAGCCGCCGGTCGGTGGCCCGACGCACTAAGTTGAGGAGGAGGAGGTCGTACGTTCGTGGATCCATCTTTCTTCTTGCCTTCTGTAACCACCACTGCGATCGCATCATCGTGGCCTTAATTCTTATTGTGCTGTTGCATTCTCGTTCCAGTCAATACCGACATGTGCGATCCCTCTGCTTAATTATATGCATCACTGTAACTAGTACTCCATCCGTCAATTTATAAGTTGTGCTTACCTTTTCCATCAACTTCATGCAACGCGCGGGCATCTTGCTAGAAACACTACTCCCTCCGTCTAGGTGAATAAGTCATCTTAGATTGTGTGTATGTCATGTGGGGCCTTAGTGTAGCTTGCCTATGGTGTGGCTTGAACCAAACACTCACCTAAGTTAATCAAACTTGCCTAACCTTACATTCCACGAGATTTTGCCACATGTTAGAATCCAGAAAGCTCCACATGTAGAAGCATAATGCACAAACCACCAGAATCTCATGCGTGCAATACACGTGTACCTTACTAGTACTAAGCACGAGCTCGTACTGCCGGAGCACCACAAGGCCTGCCACAGGAGTTACATTTCCTTCTCGGGGCCCATGGGACCGAACTTCAGTGGCTTAGTGCCCGGCCTATGAGTCAATGACATGCGAACCTTAAATGCGGCTGGCCCACATGTCATTCTCATGGTGGTGGCGTGGTTCGCGACTGACTCGTTCGAGATGAACCACCCGGTGGTGGCGTGGCCGTGGCGAGGGTGCCACAGCTGGGCGTCGGGGCGTTATGAGGCGTAGATGGCCACACCGGAGGGTACTACCTGTAGTACATAAGTACTCCAGCTGAGGATTGATTCCCGGGACGAAATGTGTCACATCCGCTGGATGAAAATTCGATGGTGCGGGAGTACGGATCGGAGCACAGCAGCGGAGCAGGGAAACCGCGTCCAATCGGGTGTGTCTGTGGTAGAAAGTTGATGGTCGCCGCAGTTCAGCTGGCCCGCATGTCATGCACACAAAGGCAGAGGAGCGGTGGGGCCGAGAGGGATGAGGGGCACGTCAGGGGATGAGGATCCCCTGACGCGAACAATCCTACCATTCTGTCACTGACATGTGGGACCCATAAGCGTGGGTCCCACCTATCAGTGAAGGAAAGGCAGGGCAAGGAAGTGATAGCCACGTCAGAGGATCCATGTTCACGTCGAGGGACGTCGTGCCGTGGGTTGGAGCTGCGTCGTGGGAATCGCGTGTGGGTGTGGCAGTGGTAGAAACAAGAAACGTGATGGTCGCCATGGTTCAACTTCCATGGACAAGCTGTCATGTCTGATGACACATGTATATCAAAACTAGAGTGTTTATATTTCAAGCACGTGAACAAATATTATTCTATTACTTTGGATCCATTGCAACGCACGGGCCAGCACATTGGTAGTAGTAGTGTCCATCTCTATCTCTAGAGGCCTTCCCTCGTTCATCCTTTTCTCTCACAAGATAAACTACTCATATGGGAGGGTACCAACATCAATTTGCACAACATTGGGATCAGCCATGCAATGGGCCACCGCATGAATTGGTACGATGGAACCACGGTGAGATTGAATAAGATAACACGAACCTTGCACATGGCGGTCAAAGGCGGACCATGCTGTCTGCGGCCGATTTGTTGCCGTACGAGTAGGAAGACACTGTGCTCCTTTCTAACCGCATCTTCACGGTGACAAACCAGGGGACTTATTTTGTATGGGACACATCCTACGATATACTCCCTCTCTCCCAGTTTATTTGTTTTGAATCTTTTTGTTTTATAAGTTTCAAATTCAAATTTAGAGCTCCCCATCACATGTTGAGATTAGAATGTCCATTAAATCATTGCGTGCATGTATAGTAAAGAAACAAATCTCGAGTTTGGCACGAGTTCATGCTGTGGGAGCACCACAAGCCCTGGTGCAGGAGTTACATTTCCCTCTCAGGGCCGTCGGGACTGAGCTTCAGCGCCTTACTACCCCTAGCTTTGAGTCAATAACATGTGGACCCGATAGGTGACTAGTCCACATGTAATGCTCCCGTAGGCAGAGGGGCAGTGGGGCCAAGAGGGGTGAGCCGCAGGTCGGGGGACGTGTGGTTTCATGGGTTTGAGCGGCGTCGTGGGAATCGCGGGTGGCTGTGGTAGAAACTTGATGCTCGCCGCATTTTAGGTGGCCCACATGTCATGCACACAAAGGCAGAGGGGCGGCGCGGCCGAGAGGGGTGAGGCGCACGTCGGGGGCGGGGTGCCATGGGTTGGAGAGGCGTCATGGGAACCGCGAGATGAAACGTGATGGTCGCCGTAGTTGAACTTCCATGGACAAGCTGTCATGTCTACGGACACATGCACTGCATATCGATCACTGGAAGGAGTAGGAGAGAAAGCTATATATGCGAATAAATAGTTCCTTATAGTCAAGCGGACCCACGCTACTACTCTGTTCCAAAGACATGCACACCATCGAAATAGTCCATCTATATCAATATACACCGAGAGGGAATAATTTTTTTACAAGAGAGGAAATAGTTCATCCATCCATAATGCCCTCCTGCTGGTGCAGCCTTTTCTTCTTCTTCTTCTTCTTCTTCTTCTTATTCTTCTTCTTCTTCTTCTCATTCTTTGTGGGAGACGGCTTTGCAACAAGCTCTTTGGACCTTGCAGCTATCTCGAAACTCACACGGGCATCGAGGGCAGCATATTTTATCCGCTCGTACGTTAAGGGATAATTCTCCCATCCAGACGACCCTAATGCCACCGTCTCGTCACCCTTCTGAAGATTTGTACCGAGCACAAAATTTGCTACGTCGAATAGGGATGGTGTCTGTTTATCACAAACTTCTGCAGGAATTTTGATTCTGGTTTGTAGGTCAGCGATGCTATTCAAATCAAGGTTGTACGGCTCCAGCTTCTGTTTGTCCCCTCCGATGGCTGCCCCACAGAAGTATACGTCCTCCCGAGACAAGAAATCGTGAAGCTCACCTGGTATGGAGGGCGAGTGTATGATGTGGTACACCAAAACATCATCTTCGAGGCACAACTGAAGGACGGCGGCGTGCTGGATCTTCCCAGGGCCATGCTCCGTGTACTCTGTGTTGAGACCGATGACCTTCGTCTCTACCTTTTCGAGGGAGTTGGATACATTGTTGATCCACTGCTGAACAACCCTTGGGTGGATGGTGACGGTGGCAACTGTGCGCATCGAGCCTTCGACGAGGACATGTTGGACGCTAAAAACCTGCATCTCGATCTCTATCGCCATTTGGAACCGCTGGAACGGAGGGCTATGGTTTGGAGAATTAGGATTAGATGGCTAGTCTAACTGAAGTAGTAGATGATTATTTAAAGAGGTTAAAACAATGTGAACGCAGTGGGGTTTGGATGCAAATGAAGACGAAGGGGAGGTGAAGAAGCCGAGGAGAATCGGTTCCCGATGGAGAAGTAAATGGGAGAAGTGGCGTGCAGGCAGTTGATTAGACGGCTAGGTAGACTAAACGAAAAGGCTATGCGGGTAGACTGATGAGTCGTACTTGTTCGTGTACGTGCCCATCCTTCTTGATAGGTGGGACCTATGCAAACAGATAAAAAAATGTGCCGTAGTTTTTTTTTGAGCGCGTGAGTGGGAGACACAACATTCTCTGGTTAAGGAATACTCCCTCCGTTTAGGTGAGTATAAGTCACCTTATGAAAACCAGGTTTTCACAAAACCTTTAGGCATGGAGCATTAACTTCCTGCTCGATCCCCTCCCAGCCTCGTTAGCCAGCGTTCTCTTCCTCTGCTGCCGCGTTCTACCTTTCCATTTTTCCTCTTCTCAAGTGTGGAACGGTCTGCATGCCGTCCTTGATGCACCAGAACGACCACTGGATGCATCGCGGCAGAGCGTTGATTAGGCATGCATGAGAATTTGGTTCTCGTGCATGCTAGCACGGGAGACCTATTTACGCTATACAATACTGGAGTACGCATGTACCTACTAGTAGTAGAGTAGTAGTACAACTATGGTACACTTGATGGTCAAAATACTATTCATCCGGTCCTCACAGTGAAATGACAACACCCTGCGCCTGACACTAGTCCAGGCGTCGTGTTCGGGTTACCAAAGTCAGCCTCACCCTGTGCACAGTGCAGTCTGTCACCGCCGCTGTATAGCACATTGGCGCCTCGCCTCGTCTCCCTCTCCGCTCCCATAGCACCACTCCATCTCCATCTCCGTCTCCGTCTCCATCTCATCACTGTGCCCCCGTGTACCATCGCCTCACTCGCCTCCCCCAGTACCACTATTCCCTCGCTAGCCGCTCCAGCACTGACATCCTTCTCCCTCGTAAATCAAGTCGCCTTCCAAACTCCACCATGGCCGAACGCGAACCGCGCATCATCCATATGAGCCGCGATTGGAGCAATCTCCCCAATGACATCCTCGACCTCTGTTTTTCGTGTATGGATATGTTGAGCGCCCTGCGGCTGGCTGCATGCTCAAGGGACATGCACATGGCCATCATCGAAGCGAGGCCTAAGCTTTTCAAGACACCCTGCTTGCTGCTATCTGGTCTTGCGAGATTGGCTCACCATGATACAGAGGCGTGCATGATGCCCCTCGACTTCAATCCGATCTCCATTAGGCTGGTCATAGTGGGGAGTAACTTAGACTAGTGTCATACATATGGCACTAGTCTATGTTACTACTTTCATAGTGCAAAGTGTCATAGAAGTAGTATCATATATGGTTGCATTTATTAGCTTATAGACTCAACATTTCTTGGAAAGCGCTATGTGATGGTAACATAATATGTTACTCCAAACACCTCTCTCCTCATTAACTAGGTGCCACATAAGCAAACTTGTCTCGGGATGTGTTATGTTACTAGCTAAGTTACTCCCACTATGACTAGCCTTAGCCGAAACTTCTTTGCATGTATGTAGTGGGTCGCCGTATATCATTTCCCTCGACATCGATCCGATCACCATCGCCCGAAACTTCTTGGCAGGTATGTACTGGGTCGGCATGAACTCCCACTGGATGGCTGCCTTCAGAGAAGACGGTAAAAAGTTGGTGCTCATGAACTTCCAGACCTCCCATGAGATTATCCTTCCTCCATTGGATTATATAGAGTATTACCATCGCGGTCCAAGTCATCTAGATTACTACGTCAATTGGACGGACCTTGTTTTGTAGAATATTGTAATCTGCCAAGTGCCCACACGACATGCGAATTACGCAGACTTCAAGCTAATTGCCTTGTTTGACCGTGGACTCGCCTATCTTTACGCCGGTGCCTTCTTTAGCTGGAGACAACTCGACTCGCAGTGGATCATCATCAAAGCTGATACACACTTCTGTGATGCTATTGAACACAATGGCATCATCTACGCGATCGACAAAGCAGATGGCACCACGTATTGCTGGGACGGCGCATGTAAGTTGTTTCCTCTCATGTTAATGATGACGCCATGACATTGTTTGAACTTTTTGTGATGATTGGCATATCTCTGTTTGAGCAGAATTTGAGTAGAACTATGGCAATGTATTAGAGACACCGTAAATCAGCTATATTTGGAATGAGTTAATTCATGCGATTGTGACCATGTCATTACAGCCAATTTGTACCCTGAGTAATCAAACGGTTAGGAATATATGGATATTATCCTTATTTTACAGTAATCTATATAGTACTACTAAATATGAGTGTGTATCAATGGCCATGTTAGTTTCCTCATTTTCATGATGTAGAAACATGCACCACACTGTTGGTTTCATCTAACCATACATTAGGGAAGTAAATGTGCATATGGAGAACTCTATATTTGGAAGTAGTGAAATCATGCAATGCTTACCATGTGTACATACCTATATTCGCCCTTCGGCAATCAATGGCTAGAATAATATCCTCACAAAAAATTTGCCCACAGAACACGAGTATATAACAATGCATGGTCTGTTAGTTACCTTGAAGAATTTGTTTGTGAGGACAGAACATGATTACATAACATGCATGACATCGTAGTTTCCTGTGAAGAATCGATTGCGAGATAACATGAGTATAACCATGCATGGCACTTCTATATTTTCGAACCCTGTATACATTTCCCTGTATTTTCCTCCCAGTTCCAATAGGGACATATCAATGATGTTTCTTACATTATCCTACTCATACTCTGAACAATGCTGATCTTACATTAACAATGCATGTCCTTTTTGATATGATGCAGTGTCCCTACAGTTACTGCCCTTTGTAATCACACCACCTTTGCCAAAAATAGGGAAGCACAACTAGTTCCTCGCTCGATCAGACGATGACAAAAGACTGATGATCATTCGGACATATGAGCCGGAAAAGTTATATTGCAAAAACCCCACTGTATACAAGCACCGTGTAATACGTGAGTATCCGGACAGTGGTTGTTATGTCTATGGGCAGGATACCAGCTTGTTGGGGCCTTTAGGATTTTTTAGTTGGAGGCGGGTAAACAGCCACTACTAGGGAAAAGGCTAGCAGCAGCGCGGGTTTTGTGCTCACTAGTAGCGCGGGTAGGCGCGCTACTAACAAGGCGCTACAGCTATTGCTTAGCAGTAACGCGTGCCCGCACGCGCTACTGCTAGGACAAATAGCTGCAGCGTTTGTTCACTCCCGCGCTACTGCTAATGTAACTACTGGCAGCGTGTTTTCTCGCCATCGCTACTAGTATTCTTTTTTTTAGTGTATTTATACGCCATAGGACAAATATTGGTACAATATCAGTTATGAGGTTTACATCATTATGTCCATAACAGTGTGTCAAATGAAGGTGGATTAGGTTCAAGTGGAGGCAATATGTGGTGCATGTCAAAAGTATACTACTAATCCAAACTTGATCTAGTTTGGACTAGTAGTACTTTCGATGTGCACCACATGTTGCCTCCACTTGAATCTAATCCGCCAGCACAAGCTATTTAATCATCATCATAGTCATTACCACCAACAATATTTATTTAATCACCACTAACACTAGCTAATAATAATCATCATAGTCATTACCACCAACACTAGCTATTTTATCATCATAGTAATAGTGTAGCACATCATCATCCTCAAACTCATTTCTAGCTAGCTAATCACTCCTGCTGCTCTCTCTTAGGTAAAATAACATAAAACATGTGTAGCTCTCCTCCTTGATCAAGTTGGAGCATGCAGATGAACCTATCTCCTAATCGTGGGTAGCGCATCTGTTTGCTGCCCCCTAGTACTTAGTGCTTCTCCATCACACATTTGGTCCAGTCTTGCACTATTAAGCATCCATCGCTAATCTTGAATGCACTGAAGTAATCTGTAGGATATTTTGGTCGTAAGCTAATAATACTCATGGTACCTTTAGTCTCGATCCCATAAGGCACAACATTCATCGGGAGTCCCTGTTGAAGAACATCGTATGGTAACATACTTAGCAATGAAGTTTAGCTTCAAAAATAATGTATGATAAAGATGCACCGAGGACAAATAGTAAAAATCTTACCATCCTTCCTAAATAGATGTGACCGTAGTTCATTACGAACACTATTAGTCGCACATTTTCAGTACTAACATTTCTAAATGCAGGAAGAAAATTTGTCTTGACAGTATCAAGATCCTCAAGCCATGAAACATAATGACTTAGCTCCTCGCAGTTGAGTTCAGCCTCGGGACAGTAGTAGGTCCTATCTACCAAGCCCTGGACATGTTTGCTTGCACCAAAATAAGCTGACAATACAAATTAGTTGTCAACTATTTTTGAATAAACAATATCGAAGACATAAATATGGTTGAGAAACTTACATAATGGTATAACTGGAGGCGTCTGCACATTGACCCAGATGTCGGTATTACCTTCAATATCATCTTCCGGACGAATATCAAAGGTGATAACCATATCAGGCTCAAATGCATAAGTCTTGCATAGTGCTCACCATGTTTTGCATCCAAAATAGGTGTAGTCGTCTGAATTGTATAATTTTGCGTGGAAAATATAACCATGCTCGGTCTTCAAGTAAACTTTCTTTACCTCCGTAGTATGACTGAAACCTATCTTATCCAATACAAAAACTCTTGCATGGTAGGGGATACGCTAGTACAATAGTAAAAAAATATAAGTTGAAGCAGATGTCATGCTAAATTATGAAAAAAGACTTGTCATTGTGACTTATTGTATCCTCTTCGAAGTTCTCGTCCAGCTTGATGCTGAAGCGCCTATCATCATCTAGGAAGATTCCGTCGCACAGGCCGCGCTCATCTTCGCAGTATTTGCAAATACTGAAATCCTTTTCGTCATCAGACATTTCCTATGTTCATAGTTAAAACATTAATTGAAAATCGATCGAAGACAACTACCAGGATACTCAACACACAAATCCGGGGCACTTGATATTTCCTACATATTCTGGCACAAGTCATGCCAAAATTCACGGAAAAATCCGGCATGACCTTTGATAAAATAGGACATAACGATCGCCTGAAATTTGCCGGAATGGAAATGAATCAACACTCCGGCAAAACATAGGCCACTCGGAGGTGTAACCAGCAAACATAGGCCACTCGGAGATATACATTTCAAAATATCTTATAGGACTCAAATTAGCATGCATTCAATAAGCAAAAGTAAATCATCTCATGCGTCTGTACATCATCGAATATTATCACTAATACATCCCAAATAGTGTCATACATATAACATCACTAATACAACTAAAACCCTAGCACACGACGGGTATCGGCGCGGGCGGTGGACACCCACAGAGAAGGAACCATCACGCGATCATAGCTCTAGTGAGATCCCTGGAGAACCTGCCAGGTATTGGAGAACCTGTGATCCAACGCAAACAAGTAGCGATGGACGTGCGCATCCTCCTCACTGACACGGTGACGCACCACCTCCGCGGAGTCCTCGAGCCTCTGGACCATCACTGGCCCACGCGACCGCCACCAAAGAAGGTTCGGGTCAACGATAGGCTCGCTCCTCACCAACCTGCGCCCCCCGGTAGGTAGCGCCTCCCAGTACCACCCCGGCGGAGCCCAGTCCCGGACATGGCCCATCTGGTCAAGCAGGTGTCGTCCTCCGCCGACTCGACAACGAGGATTTGGGATAGGCATCGTCCACGTCGATGCGAGAAAAATTGCTTTAACTAAAAAAAATAGCAACAAGTTCTTACTAACGAGTTCTGTTAATTCAATTAGTTCTTACTAAAAATAAACTTACTATAAATAAAAATAAACTAATACCTAATTAGTACCTAGTTCTTACTAACTAATTAGTACCTAGGAACTACTGCCCTAATTACCATATAAGTAAGGGCCATTTGCATTTCTGTCCCTAACTCCAATCACCTAATCAGATATACCCCTAATTTGAAAGCCTGCTCAAATTTGCCCCTCCGCTGTTAGGTGCCCTTATAGAATTGCCCTTCTGCGCCGTTACCGTCCGGTCAAACAGATTTGACCATCCTAAAAAAAATAGCAAAAAATCTAAAAAATCTAAAATTTTGTGAGATCAAAGATACTCATGTGCCCAAGGTGTGTGCAAATTTTCGTGCTATTTGGACATTCCAGGAGCTCGTGGCGAGGAAAAACAGTTAATCTGCACGCTTGTGAACAATAAATTTGAAATAAAATAGCAAGAAAATTTAAAAAAATATGAAATTTTTTGGCATCAAAGTGGCTTGGGTGCACAAGGTGCTTGCAAGTTTTTGTGATCAAATGACATGCGAGGAGCTCTAGCAAGAAAAAACAAAATAGTCATTTTTTCCCACATTTTTTCCTGAGCCAAATTTTGTTTTTTTCTCCACAAGCCCCTCCAATGTCCAAACACAACTAAAATTTGCACGCAACTTGCAGACCCGAGCCTCTTTGATGCCAAAAAATTTCATATTTTTTGAATTTTCTTGCTATTTTTTGAATTTACTGTTCACAGGCTTACATGTTTATTGTTTTTCCTCTGACACGAGCTCTTGGAATGTACAAACAGCATGAAACTTTGCATGCACCTTGCGAACCTGAGTATCTTTGATCCCACAAATTTTCAGATTTTTTAGAATTTTTTTGCTATTTTTTTCAGGACGGTCAAAGCCCTTTGACCGACTTTGACCTGCTTTGACCGGACGGTAACGGCACAGAAGGGTATTTATGTAAGTGCACCTAACAGCGGAGGGGCAAATTTGAGCGGGCTTTGAAATTAGGGGTAAATCTGAGAGTGGGCGCAAATTAGGGACATAGATGTAAATGTCCCTATAAGTAATTAACTAACTAGCACTAAAAATAGCCTAGGGTTCATACTAACTAGCACTAAATAGCTAGGGTTCATACTAAGCAGAGAAGAGGGATTGGAAGGGGAGAGTGCTTTACAGAGGGCGGGGAGAGAGATGGGGTCGGGGGAGACGGCACCGAGGCGCGGCGAGGCGGGGTCGGGGGAGACGGCGGCGAGGCGGAGGCGAGGCGGGGTCGAGGGAGACGGCGGCGGGGCGGAGGCGGGGGGTCGGGGGACGGCGGCGAGGCGGAGGCGACGAGGAATAGTAGAGGAGAATTGGGGGAGGAAGCAGAGGAGAGGGAATCAGGCCGCGCGGGGGGTTAGGTGAAAATAGCTTTAACAGTAGCGTGGGGAGGCAAAACGCGCTGCTGCTAAAATCCGTAGTAGTAGCGCTGTTCGTAGAAGGGCGCTACTACTATACCTAGCATGTCGGGAAGGTGTGGCAATTATAGTAGTAGCGCGTTCTGTTCCTGCCGCGCTACTGCTAAGCGGGTAACAGTAGCGCCGTTGCAGACGCGCTACTGCTAAGTAGCAGTAGCGCCTCATTTTAACAAGCGCTACTGGTAACATTCTGTGTATAAGGTTTTCCCTAGTAGTGCTAGCCTTGGTTCACACTCTCTGTTTCTAGGACTCAATTATCCAATTAACCAGGAGATCACCGTTGGCAAGGACCTTGATGGCAGAGAGGCTCTGTTTGCTATGGAAAACTATGTCTACACGGCGAGCCCTAGGAGTTCGGGAGCAAACTCCTCTGATTGTCAATGATATAGCCTGTAGCCAAAAGAAGGTGAGAATGACAAAGGCATCCAGATTAACTTTGATCCTTGGATGTCTCAATTACGACAGGCAGTGATGTGGTTCAAGCCTTTAGGTTGATAGGTAATTGGGCTGTTGCATCGAAAGGTTGGAGTACTGGTGTCTCCGGATCACTGGTCGCTGAAGCGGGGCTGCAAATTATGATGGTGTTGGATCATCTCTTCGAATGACTTTGTTGTCTTTGCTGCTGGTTCTGGATGGGTAGTTCTTTCTTTTGTTATGCATATTCCTTGTCATTTGGTCATCCTCGTCTATGTCACTCTTACTATGTAATAGTTGCTTCTGTTTAGAATGTCATTCTCGTCTGGATCGCGAGAGTCTGAGCGCTGCAGATGGGTGCGTTTTGGTGGTGTAGCAAGACTTCTTATGAACTATCATGTCTTGCTGTTTATATCAGCAGTAGTCACTAGTCAGTGTTTGAATGTTGTATATATCGTTGTTTCGAACTGTTTATTGTCTCGAACTACTGGTGGGCTAAATGAGGGCATCACCATTCTCCAGTGTTCAGAGTATATCTCCTTTTCAAGTTATATAATTTGTGCTCAGTGTCTTTTCGATGATGTACACTTGTTTGGGCTAGTGAGGTGTCGTTGAATATGGGCCGAGTAGTAACGCATGCCAAACAGGTCAATTATGACTCTCAGGCCGGGCTCTCAAAAGATCCTGAAAAAAAGGTTCGGCTCTCCAAAAAAGAATGAATAAGGACTCTTAGTCGACATGTGGGTGCCACCAGTGTTTTCGTGCACTTGCGCGCCGAGAGCATATTGGCGCGTGCTCGAAATTCATGCTACCTTTTCATCCGCAGTCTCCCACCCCTC
This sequence comes from Triticum urartu, assembly GCF_003073215.2. Taxonomy (NCBI): domain Eukaryota; kingdom Viridiplantae; phylum Streptophyta; class Magnoliopsida; order Poales; family Poaceae; genus Triticum; species Triticum urartu. The sequence goes on from NC_053027.1 coordinate 440,846,225, forward strand.
CCCCACCTCTGGAATCTCGATTCCTACTCCAATTCCCCCAAATCCCCCTCCTATACTCTCTATACTTAGGCGCACTATCATGTCGCCGGTCAATGCGGATCTCCGAGCCGGAGATCCTGAGGTCCGTCCTGCCTTCGGTCGCTGCGTGCTGTCGCTCAACAGTGGCATGGCGGTGCTTGACGACCAGTTTGCCGGAAGAGTTTGTCAAAGCTTTTGGCATTGTGCACGGCATCCAAATAAGTGACTTGCTCATCGAAGTCTATCCGCCACCGGCTGATTTCTTCGTCAGGTTCCGGACAACTTTCAACTGCACTCGTGTGTTCTAATCTTCCCGGCGTTTGTTCTGCGATGGCGCGCTGGTGAGCTTTGATCGGTAGCACCCAGGATGGGGCTCGGTGCCCTCTGAGCTTGAGTTTTTAACAAAGCTTACCTTCCATGGGATGCCTCGACGTGCTTGGAGCAGCGAGTCCATGATTGAGCTTATCAACAACCTTGGAGGTGAGCTTGTAAGTATGTTTGTTCCTCCAGACAGCTGATCTCTGACGGTTATGGCATGGATGAAGAAGCCGTCCACAATACTGAAGGTGATTGGTGTTGAGATACCGGTGCAGGAACCTGGGTTGTACTATTCGTCGCCACCAAGGCCGCCGCGGACCACGTTAGGGATGTAACTATATCGAGTGTTCATGCATGTCGAAGAAGTTGTCAATCCATCAAATGAAGTCCTCCGCCGCTGCTAGCGTATAGTAAGATGCGAGAAATGAAAGTTCGGACGACGTCACACATATCACCAGAGAGTCATATTTATTTGACCAGGACTTCTACACCCACGTGTAGCGTCGGTATAAAATGACTGCAACCGGTAGCGAGGCGCCGGCCGCCACTCCATCGCGCGTCCGGCCGACGGACGGCCGATCTTCGCTTCTTGGGGAAAGAGCGCCACGGCCTGGGCGGCCTGGAACTGTCAGCCTCAAAACAGAGGGGCTTACAGAGCGTGCCATACTCTCCGCCTCCACGTTCACTCACCTACTGAAATACCATCTAGTGCCGGTTTGAACAGCAACTTTGCGGAGCTCATTGGCGCGAAGTCAGCGCACTTGATTGGCGCACCCCGTGTCTCGTCACCGTCCAGATCGGTGAGCGTATCGCCCTAGAACCTACCTAGGCGCTGATATCGTCAACGTCTAGAGCCGTGATGCGCAGAGCTCTTATGTGTGGTACGCTCGCTCTGTACGCACGTAGTCTGCATAACGAACATTCAAAGATATCTGCCGGCCGTGCAGTGCTGAGAACCATGACCGAGCTAAAAGACGTCTCCGCCAGGCGCAAGATGCCCCACAGTTCCGTCCCTCCTCGGCAATGTCCTCTACTGTATGTCACTCGCCACCGCCTCGTTTGGTTCACATAGGCCCTGCCCCGGGACGAGAGGCAGCGAGCGCCATCAGCATGGCGTCTCCAGTCGCTGCAAGTGTCGGCGCGGCGTCGGCGTGCAAAGCATGTCATGCTGTACTGCCACAACGGGTCCGGCTGATGGCCGAGAAGTGAGTGCATCAGTCTATGGAGAAGCCTGTCAACTATATAGCAGCGTGCTCATGAGCCTCACATGGACAGTCCGCAAACATCCGCGCATAGCTGGGCGACAGGATCGTAATTTAACGAGGCATTCCTCCGCCCGCAGTCGGTCGAGGTCTCTGTATGCTCTCTCCGCTCCCCTCCTCTCTCACCTACACTAAAACACATTCAGACGGTTACCAAGTACTGGCACACAAAACGCTTCGTTTCAGTTTTCACTTAACAACTGGGTTGGGGATACACACCACGGCACTTGCGCGGGATGCACAAGTGGGACCTGTTGAATTATTTATTTGCTCGTGACAGCTTTTAATTAGGTTCCACTGTAATCTAACTTTTTTCTTAAGTTATTAATTGAGCTCAGTGACTTCAAAAAGTTGTACAGAAGCCTTGTTTGGGCCTTTCCGGCGTCGCTGAATGTGGGCTGAGTAACCATGTTAGGTAGTACTGTACTACACAGGCCTTTTTTCGCTATTTTTTTAATAATACATTTTTTATTAATTTTCATAAATACTACGCTGGGTAAATTTTTTCAAAAATAATACACCGTCGGCCTGCTGCAGGACGACTGGGCCTAGTCGGCCCACAGCAGGCCGATTGGATTCCAGTCGGCCTACAGCTAGCCGACTGGCCCCTGTCGGCCCACTGTGGACTGATTGGGTCCTGACGGCCCACTGTGGGCTGACTGGAGCTAATTGGCTCGCTGTGGGCTAATTGTTTTTGCAAAAGTGTTAATCATGTATTTAAAAAATATGTGTATTGTGACCTCCTCCGCTCGCTGTGGGCCCACTGTTAACTAAAAAATATGTTTTAAAAAGTGTTAAATAGTGTGTATAAAAATTGTTCCTTATCTATACAAAATTTTTAAATGTGTGATAAAAAATAGCTTTTTTTCAACATCAGCAATGCAACTGGGCCGATACTTGTACACAATATCTAGGGTCAACTTGTTATTCTCCGCCCCGCTGGACTGGAAACTTTCCTAGGAGGTATGCATTAGGCTTAACAAGAAAATGGACTTTAAGAAATAATAAATAGGGTTAATTATAATAACTCGACAATTACTATGCACCAAACACGTAATTAGTTTGAAAATATATTATTTTTGGAATTTGAAAATTTTAATTTCATTACTTGTTGCGCGCGCAATATTTCGTTGGATTCACAGAATACAACTTTATTTTGAAATTATATTTAACCTGACTAGAAATTTCGGATAAAAATATTTCGGATCCCATCAAAATGTGGGAATTTTAATTCTGTTTTGAGCGGTTGTTTGAAATTATTAATCGTTGTCCTAGCTAGAAGTTGGGCTGTACTTTTAACACACTGTAAATGGGCTGGAGCAAATTCCATTAGAATTAAAAATGGGTTGTACATTCTTACAAATCGCAAATGGGCTATATGTTCTCTGCCAAATCCGAGCTGTGGGCCTACTAAGTTGACGCGTACCAAGGGCTTTGTCAACTTAGTCAATATAAACGATTCTAGCTGCAGTGATTGTACGATGTCCATCCAACGGCCGTAGTGCTTCTTCAACCTCTGGTCTTCTTGCTCCAGCTGCCCAAAGCAACGCCGGTCGTGTCGCGTGCTCCTGCCTCCCGTGGCCGGTTGTGATGCCACGGAGGCCTCACCGCCCCGTACTACTCCCACCACTGGCCAGGCCATCCCTCTACTCACCCACACCCCATGTTATTCTGCGGCGACGGCAGCCTTACACCGCAGCCGAACCAGTGAACCCTCGTACTCCTCTCCGCGTGGGCTTCCACTGCTGCATCTTCCCCGGCTCCGCGACGTCCCCTTCCTAGGCCTCGTCGTCGTCCAGACCACCGCCCTGGTGCTCTCGGCATGGCGTGGTCAACGTGGTCAACGACCGACTTCCATCGGAAGAGTACTGTACGTGGAGAGGCTGAGCTGGGTCCACGACAGCCACAAGGAAGTGCCTCCTTATTACGCGCAAAATAATTATTCCTCCACCTGACAGCGGGGACCCACTGGACGAGCCACCGTATTTTGCTAAAAAAATGATCCGCCCCCTGACTGCTGGGACCCACGAGCTACATCTCCGCACGCAAGGAAGTGCGTCCAAAAAAACGATTCGCCCCCCTGACTGCTGGGACCTACCAGCCCTCGACTGCTGGGACCCACTAGCTACACCTTCGCATGCAAGGAAGTGCGCTCGGGCAAAAAAAACAAAAGATTCGCCCTCTGACTGCTGGGACCCACCAGCTACATCTTCGCAGGCAAGGAAGTGCCTGACAGTCGGGACCCGCCGTCCTCTCAGGTTCCTCAGCGACGAGTTCGGAACCGGCAGGTGCGTGAGTGCGCTCAGGGCGGCTGGAATGTCGAGATTCTGGAGCGGTGCGGCGCGTAGCCGGAGCCGAGAAACCACAGTTAGCGCCAACAATACTGGTCCAAACTCGAGGCGCGACTGTAACCCTTGGCCTCGCTACGGATGATCGTGCCGCACCTCCAACTCACGCCGTCTGGATAGGAGTGGCGGCTATTTACATTGTCGTTTAGCCCGATGTTCTAAGCTACGAGGTGTAGAGCAGTACAACCAGTTCGGTCGAGGGATGCTTAGCACAAAAAATACGCCACGCAATTGGACTGATAGCTACACATTCAAGTACAGGACGGTGGTCATTTCAGGCGAGATTACTGCGCTTACTTTCTGTGTATTAAGTGTGGTCACTTGCGTCCTATGTTCCACTATCTTTACTTACCGACCTATGGTTGTAGTTGTTCTAGAGGGCGGGATCGAACGGAGAAGAGCAGTGCGCGTCGTGCGGTGTTCATGGGGAGGCAACGTGCGTCGTGTTCATGGGGAGGCAGCGGAATGCGTCGTGTTCATGGGGAGGCAACGGAATGCGTCATGTTCATCGGGAGGGCTTGGACGGAACAGGCGATGGAAACGAGGCCTGGCGTACCGCAGAAACGGAGGAAAAACGGCCTTGTGTTCGACCGGCCACGTTCGAAATGGGATCCTGTTCATCGGGAGGGGTCTGGCGTACCGCAAAACGGAGGAAACGGACCTCCTACGGTCGAAACGGGGGTCCTGTTGATCGGGAGGGGTGTGGCGTACCGCAAAACGGAGGAAACGGACTTGTGTTGGAGCGCTACGGTCGAAACGGGGGTCCTGTTCATCGGGAGGGGTGTGGCGTACGCAAAACGGGACTCCACGGGATACTGTTTCATCTCCACCGTCGACCTCCTCCACTCCGCATGCGGTTCGCTGTTCAGTCTCTGGTGTCTGGGGGGTGGGGGGTCATGGGGGCGAGCCCCACGTGGCTCCTGCATGTGGAGGGGCCAAAGCGATCCACCGGAGGGTCTGGCGATAAGCGCCAGGGCCGCTGAGCCTGTTCAACGGGCCACCGTCCACCTTCATAGCCTTTCATGCGAGGGGGCCCAGCCCATCCACAGGGGAAGCGAGGGGGGTCAATGGTTCGAGAGAGGAGCCGAGCCTCCACGGGCATCTGCCTAACCTACTGCCAGTCTACGTGTTCATCATTCTGGGGGGAGGGTTCTGGACTGAGAAAAAGCCGCGAGGCCCTGCCAACCGCGCTGACGGGGTCCTGTTCACTGGCCACCCCACCGTGCGAGCGTGTTCATGGGGGGAGTTCTGCAGCCTACCACACCGAACGGGGGGGCCTGTTCATGACCACCCATCCACGGGAACCTGCCTGCCAACGTCAACTGTTCATCAGGAGGACCACCGCGCTCCACCGAAGCACCACGGGGGTCCGCGTGTGTTAATCAGGAGGCAGAGCGCCACCAGGCGGCCACATATACAGGACCAACCCCACCCCCCCCCCCGCCGACCGCAAGACGCTCACGTGTTCATAAGGGGGAGTCTGTAAGAGGGAGTGTCTGGTGTCGCTCTGTGAGGGGTTCTGCCCATCTCGGCTTGAGTTAGCATGCAGTAGGAGGCACGCTGAGATCGGATTCAGTTAACAGCCATCAATCGATCGCTCGGGTTCAGTAACGCGTAGCCTGCAGTGCAATCGCTTGATACGTCTCCGTCGTATCTATAATTTTTGATTGTTCCATGCCAATATTATTCAACTTTCATATACTTTTTGGCAACTTTTTATATTATTTTTGGGACTAACATATTGATCCAGTGCCCAGTGCTAGTTCCTGTCTGTTGCATGTTTTTGGTTTCGCAGAACATATCAAACAGAGTCCAAACGGGATAAAAACGGATGGAGCTTATTTTTGGAAAATATGGAAAATTCGGCAGGAAAATCAACATGAACCAGTGCCCGAGGTGGTCACGAGGCAGGGCCCCCCCCTAGGGCGCGCCCCCTACCCTCGTGAGCCCACCGTAAGGCGGTTGACGCTCTTCTTTTGCCGCAAGAAAGCTAATATTCAGAAAAAAAAATCACGGCGAATGTTTCAGGACAATCGGAGTTACGGATCTCCATATATATACGAAACGGTGAAACAGAGCCAGAACAGAACGCAGAACCAGAGAGATAGATCCGATCTCGGAGGGGCTCTCGCCCCTCCCATGCCATGGAGGCCAAGGACCAGAGGGGAAACCCTTCTCCCATCTAGGGAGGAGGTCAAGGAAGAAGAGGAAGAAGGGGGCCCCTCTCCCCCTCTCCTCCGGTGGCGCCGGAACGCCGTCGTGGCCATCATCATCATCACCGCGATCTTCACCAACACCTCCGCTATCTTCACCAACATCTCCATCATGTTCCCCCCTCTATCTACAGCGGTCCACTCTCCTGCAACCCGTTGTACCCTCTACTTGAACATGGTGCTTTATGCTTCATATTATTATCCAATGATGTGTTGCCATCCTATGATGTCTGAGTAGATTTTCGTTGTCCTATCGGTGGTTGATGAATTGCTATGATTGATTTAATTTGCTTGTGGTTATGTTGCTGTCCTTTGGTGCCCATCATATGAGCGCGCGCATGGATCACACCATAGGGTTAGTTGTATGTTGATAGGACTATGTATTGGAGGGCAAGAGTGACAGAAGCTTCAACCTAGCATAGAAATTGATGCATACGGGATTGAAGGGGGACCAATATATCTTAATGCTATGGTTGGGTTTTACCTTAATGAACATTAGTAGTTGCGGATGCTTGCTAATAGTTCCAATCATAAGTGCATAGAATTCCAAGTAAGGGATGACATGCTAGCAGTGGCCTCTCCCACATAATACTTGCTATCGTTCTAGTAAAGTAGTCAATTGCTTAAGGGACAATTTCGCAACTCCTACCACCACTTTTCCACACTCGCTATATTTACCTTATTGTTTCTTTTATCTAAACAGCCCCTACTTTTCATTTACGTAATCTTTATTATCTTGCAAACCTATCCAACAACACCTACAAAGTACTTCTAGTTTCATACTTGTTCTAGGTAAAGCGAATGTCAAGCGTGCGTAGAGTTGTATCGGTGGTCGATAGAACTTGAGGGAATATTTGTACTACCTTTAGCTCCTCATTGGGTTCGACACTCTTACTTATCGAAAACTGTTGCGATCCCCTATACTTGTGGGTTATCATCGCTCGGGTTCAGTAAGAGCCCAACGCCTCACTCGGGTTCTGTTAGAGCCAACGCCTCGCACACACGCGCGTACGTGTAGGAGAGAAATGTGCATCGCTCGGCCCCCGACCTCCCACCGTAACCGGGAACTCCCCGAAATTTTCCTTTCCCTCGCTTCTACCACGGTTTTTTCGTCATGGACGGCCCAAAGAATGTCATGCAGCTGCGTCTCCGGCCCGCCCAGGACGAAAAGCCCATTTTCTGTCATGATTTTTTGTCATAGAAGTAGGATCCCACCACATCTATGATGATACCGGGTTTTGTCACAATTATCGTCATAGAAGTGTCATATGTATGACAGAAAAAAATTTCGTTGGGCCCAAAATGTCATGGATGTGTCTTTTTTTGTAGTGATGGGTTGTTGACCTTCCTTATGGCTTTTCGCAGTTCCTGCCGCACAATGGCAAGGTGAATACCTACGACAAAGAATGCGCGAAGAATGGGAGTAGGGAGATATAACTCACCCAGCTTGGAGGGTTGTACATAGAGAATCCATCCCGTGGCTTGATGCGGACGAACTCCTCTTCCTCTCCCTTGAACAACTCGGATAGAATTTTTGCTAAAGAGGCAACGTTGTCCAGACCCTTACGCCCGCAACGGGTGGCATCATCTTCCCCGTTAAAACACCATAGGGGTGCCCTCGATATTGAAGTGGCTGCACTCCCCGCATTATGCATATTGACATAACCTCGATTACTGTCAATCCGGTTCATCAGATAAAGGACTTCTCCGTTGTCTTCCTCCTAGGGGCTCCGTGGGCGCCAACTTCGGCGTTTCTTCAGAGGAGCATTGTTGAACTCAGGAAGACCCCGCCGAACAGGGTCCAGAAGGGGGACGTCCTCCATATAAAACCATTCCAAAGGCCAGTCTTCGGACGTCTTCTTCGGAGTACCGGATAGGTATCCGGTTTCGGCGATGCACCATATTTCAGCTCCGCCCACTTGATAAAGTGACCCCTTCTGTGTGCGGGGGACGAGGCAAAATAACCTTTTCCACAGCTCGAAATGAGCCTCGCAGCCCAGGAATAACTCGCAAAGGGCGACATTGCCGGTGATGTGTAATATGGAAGCAGGGGTGAAATTATGCAGTTGGAGGCCGTAAAACTCCAGGAGCCCATGAAGGAATGGATGAATTGGAAATCCGAGTCCCCTTAATAAATAAGGAACAAGGCATACCCGCTCCCCCGTAGAGGGGCTGGGAAGCTCTCCGCTTGCTCCCCGCCATTGTAGGTGGCGAGCCCGTCTCGGACGGGAACCATATACGCTGGAGGGAGAAATCCCTTAGTCTACAGTTCGACTAATCGACTGTGTGGGACTGAACACCTCTCCCAATCACCAGGCTTAGGGCTACGGGGGCGGGAGGAGGAGCTGCGAAGGTCGGCCATGTTGGAGTGGATTTTTCCGAAGCTCGCTCTGATGGATTCTCGCTGGGGGAGGATGATATGGATTGGATCTAAGAATCCCCATCCCTTTAATAGACAATTTATTTATCTGGCCAGGGGGGCGAATGTAAAAACGCCTTGGCGCCTCATATTCATTCGACGCGTGGAAGATAGCCCTTATTGGACGCAGAAGCCAAGAGGTCCAACATTTATGGGGCCGGACACTGCTTAACAAACGTTCGAAATTTGGAGAAGAACCCGCCTTGCAATGCCGAAGACAACACTGCGCGCCAGACTCATCGTCATTGAAGCCTGGTTTGGGGGCTACTGAGGGAGTCCTGGATTAGGGGGTATCCGGCCAGCCGGATTATATCCTTTGGCCAGACTGTTGGACTATGAAGATACAAGATTGAAGACTTCGTCCCGTGTCGGGATGGGACTCTACTTGGCGTGGAAGGCAAGCTAGGCAATTCAGATATGTATATCTCCTCCTTTGTAACCGACCTTGTGTAACCCTAGCCTCCTCTAGTGTCTATATAGACCGGAGGGTTTTAGTCCATAGGACAACAGACAATCATACCATAGGCTAGCTTCTAGGGTTTAGCCTCTCCGATCTCGTGGTAGATCAACTCTTGTACTACTCATATTATCAAGAATAATCAAGCAGGACGTAGGGTTTTACCTCCATCGAGAGGGCCCGAACCTGGGTAAAACATCATGTCCCCTGCCTCCTGTTACCATCCGCCTTAGACGCACAGTTCGGGACCCCCTACCTGAGATCCGCCGGTTTTGACACCGACAATGATCTTTTGTAGAAATAATTAAACTCTCATGCTTCACTTATATCTCTTTAGGGAGTGAAAAGGAATTGGTCAATTGCATGGTTAGTCATAAAATCCTACATAAAACTTATGGATCACTGAATATGATATATTTGATTTCTTGCAATAGTTTTGCGATATAGAGATGGTAATATGTGGGAGGTACTAGTAAACGGTTGTGGTTAGTAAGAATATTGGTGTTAAAGTTTGTGATTCCCGAAGCATGCACGTATAGTCTTTGTAAGTGCATCTAGTGCCCCTTAATGATTTTGGTGTATTGAAGACTTATAGGTTAAGGGACTAATGCATTTGTGAGTGTACACAGGTCTATAAGTCTATGAGGAGTTTCATATTTACAGAGAAAGTCGACCCCTAAAAATGAATGTCTTCGACTAAAGACTTTGGATTTCTGAAGACTTTGAAAGTGAAGAAATTGGTGTGACCGTGAAGACTTGACATTCATACGAGGAACATGAAGCGTGAAGACTTTTGTTTTCGTAGTTTCATTTTCTATTTCTTGAGTCATAGGAAACATCGAACTGTTAAAGGGGGTCGAGGTAAAACTAAGGAAAAGTTTCCAAGTGATGCTCAACTCAAAATCCTACACCTACCAATCCCTTCGAGTGAAGCCATTGGAAATCTCATACAATTCAGTCAATTTCTTCAGTGATAGAGACGAAGTTCTTCTGGTCTCTGAAGAATTTGTTCTGATTGAGGAGTTAGGAATTTGCCAGTGTGGATTACTTACAAGTGAGGAACATGATAGTCCTGAGGAATTTGATAGTCAAATTTCCAACCGTTGTTGTGCTATGCGCCAACTGTCCCAAAATATCTACCCACCTAACGGTCATATCATTGAAGGGCATTTATGTCTTATCATGTCAAGCTGCTCCCTAGGCTATAAATAGCCTCCCCTACAACCACTAGTGGCTGGCTGCTCTGCGAGAAACTGACACTTGTCATTGAGAGCACCCCATCCTCCGAGAACTTTGAGCAAAAATTATCAAGTGAGGAAAACCCAAAACCCAAACCAAACACCTACAACCCAAAGTGATTGAGCATCACTGAAGAGATTGTTCCTGTGTGGAACCGATGCTTGTTACCTTTGAGGACCGTGCATCCTCCAAACGGTTAGGCGTCATGGTCTAGAGCATCCAAGAGGAATTGTGGATCGTCGAGTGACCGAGTCTGTGAAGGTTTGGAAGTCACCTGAAGACTTACCACAAGTGATTGGACGAGGTCTGTGTGACGTTAGTTCAAGGAGAATACGGCGAGGACTTTGTGTCCGGGACTGTGTGTCCTCAGGTTTAAATACCTAGCCGCTCCAACCAGACATACAACTGTCACAACAGTTGGAACTGGTCTACCAAATCATTGTCTTCACCGAGCTAACTGGTTCTATTTCCTCAACCCTTCCATTTCCTCATTACTGTGGTGTGTGCTTGTTCATATCTGTTTGAAGACTTTGACTGGAGACTTTCTCAATTTCCTCAGTTCAATTTCTTCAGTCTTTTTGTCTTCATCCTGCTTTATCATGTGCTTACGCTTTCTGTACTCTGTGTTTGTTTTCATTTCGTCATGATGTCCATGCTTATGTTATGTTATGTCTGTATCTGAGTACTTATTCCACTGCAAGTAGTTCTTCGCTTAGGAATTTCCTCACCCTAAAATTCCTTAGTGAAGTACTTAACGCACTTTCAATTGGTATCAGAGCAAGGTACTCCCTTGTTCTGTGTGATTTTGGTTTAACTGCCTGGAGTTTTAGTTATGTTGACTGCAGGAATGAAGACTGTGATATGCCCCATCTTTGACGGTCATGATTATCCCAAGTGGAAGGCCATGATGAAGAAGCACCTCATGGCGATGAACAACGCACTCTGGACCGTCACCGAGATTGGTCTTACTGACCTATGCAAGATGGCGGAGGCTGGTGATATTCGCAAGTACATGCTACTCAACCTCATGGCAAAGGACATCATCTGCTCTGGCCTGTCACAAAATCAGTTCAGGAATGTTATGCATCTCTGCCATGTGAATCTCATCTGGGACCGACTCTCTGAGGTCTATGAAGGCCATCGATCTCACCATGAACCCTGGTTTGAGGACTTCATGAAATCGCGCAAGGCTTGACTTTCATTCCAGAACCATCATCCTCTGCACCATGCCTTATGGCAAAAGGTGCCAAGGTAACTGAATGCTACTTATCTGAGTCCAATGATGATGAATCTGGTGATGAATTTGGACCCAGTTATGCCAAACTTGCTTCCCTTTCCACTAAACAACAAAGAGTTTTGGAAAAAGTTCAAAACATGCTCGATGAGAGTGATGATATGTTGGGTGAAGAAATGAATCAGTCGAAAGCTTTGGCTAGAAGTCTTCAGAGACTTCAGACTAAGTTTGATAACCTTCAGAGTCATCATAACACTCTCTTATCTGATCATGAGAAGCTTTCTTATGAATCTCTTCAAAGAAAGCAAGATCTTGAGCAGTTAAGAGTGAGTTATGAAGATCTTCAGAAGGAGCACGATTCATTACTTGCTCAACAAATCAGCGCTGCTCAGGAAGAATTTATTCCTCCATGTTTGAAATTCATTGAACGTGAATCTGCTAATTCTTCACCTGAATGTTCAAATGCTTCTATTGCTGCAAATTCTTCAGCTGTCTCTGCTATCACTAATTCCTCATCTGAGGATGCTGCGAGTATCACTGACCATGCAGGGCTGAAGGAATTGTATGTGATAGGCATGTACAAAAGCCTCAAAGGGCATCAGGCTCTTTCACTACAAAAAATACACTTCCGTGATGATACGAGTTTGTCACAGTAGGTCGCATTTTCTGTCATGCATGTACATCCATGACGATTTTATGACAGAATCAAGATAGTCATACCTGTGTTGTCGTAGAAGTGTTCCATGACATTACCAAAATTATCATCACGGAAGTGTCCACTTCCATGACGATAAATCGCGCGTCACAGAAGTGCTTTCATCAAGGGTGACCGACACGTGGCATCCACCGTAACGGAACGCCGTTAAGCTATCGGGTCGGGTTTTGGATCCGATAACCCGTTAACAGCCCCAACCAATGGGGATTTTCCACATGTAAAATCATCATTGGCTGGAGGAAACACGTGTCTACTCATCGTTGGGATAGATGTCATCCACTCATTGGACAGAAGGCGCCTATGATACCTCGACACGTGGCACGGCCCAACAGAGGCCCATTCCTGTGGAAAGGTCGGCCCGTTTGACTTGGTCAAAAGGTGGTGGTCCGGCCCATGTAAATCCTGTTAAGGGCGTGTTCGCATATAGCCCATTTACAGCCCGCTAACCCAAGGCCCGTTACGCCCTATCTGAATTAGGCCTAGTAGCGTCATCTGGGCCACCCAATATGATTCTAGCCCGTTTTCACTTCTGGCCCATGTATGGCCCATGATGTCTTTCGGCCCACATGAGGCCCTATGTAACTCTTGGCCTATTAACGGCCCATGGTGAAACTGGCCCGTAATGAACAGTGTATCACTTTACACCCATTAACGGCCCGTGGTGAAACTGGCCCGTAATGAACAGTGTATCACTTTATACCCATTAACGGCCCGTTATTCCGTTGGGCCGTTTCCAGCCCATGTTATCTTTCGGCCTTCTCAGAGCCCATTTATTCTTGGGCTCATTTCCAGCATTCGTTTACTTACGGCCCGTTACTGTCATTTTCTGCTTGTGGGCCAAATTCAACCCGTGGTTACAGTCGGCCCATTTGTGGTCCGTTAATACGTTGGGCCGTTTTCATAGCGTCATCAAATACGGCCTATTAACGATGGCCTGTAATGGTCGGCCCATGAACGGACGATTCCAACTCTAGCCCGTTTACGTCCATAATGCGTTCTGTTTGGCCCATGTTTGGCCAATCGATCATAGGGCCCGTATAAGGCCCATTGATGATACGGCCCGCAGAAGGCCCATTGTTTCTATGGCCCATAGAAGGCCCATTGTTTCTACGGCCCGTAGAAGGCCCACTATTTCTACGGCCAGTAGGAGGCCCAGTGTCATTACAGTAAATATTAGCACATGGTTATTGTGGCCTAGTTTTAAAAAAATAGGTTATTGCAGCCACTAGCTAACCGCGGAAAAAGAACTGCAATGACTACAAGAAAACAAATAAACAAGACAACAAGGAAATAAATAAGCAAGCAACTAACACTAGGCTATCACGGCTATTACACATATTACATCCACTGGGCATCAAAGTTCGCCACCAGTGCAAATATAGGGAACAAAGCAGCATATCATATACACTGGTTGTCAAAGTTGGCACCAATGCAAATAAATGCCGCAGCAAAACAAATCCAGAACTGAAACCACTTCAGAAGATCTCAAGAAACAATATCCTGGGTACCCATAATGCTGGCAAGATGCTTAGCAAGCTTATTAACTTTCTCTTGTTTGGCGCTTAAATCCTCCAGCGCTTGCTATTGCACTAGAAAATATGCATCTGAATTATGCAGGGACTTCCTCAGTCCTTCAGCTTCCTGTCGCAGCACATCTGATCGATGTCTTTCAACTTGAAGTTGAGACTCAAGAAGACGAACTGATTCAGGCAGCGAGTTTGAAGAGCTTGTGCCAGCAGTAGTGGCCAGTAACTCGAACACTACATCAAGACAGGACTTTTGGGTTCCCTCACTGTCGTCGAGATAGTTTTTATCAGCTTTCTTGGAGACCAACAGGGATGTCTCACTATCTTGAACCTTATCTGCATTACTTCCTTTACCATTGGATAACGCGGTACTGTTCTCCAATATTTTGTCCGCATTCTAAAAGAGAAACAAGCAGACACATCACATGTTTACCATGTTGTATATGAAACTCATTTTGGTAAATGAGTTCAGTAGTAAAGTGGACAAGATAACAGCATGAAACAAACATATATCTATGTACCATGGTCACTTTATGGTCTATATCATTCTAGTTTTTGTTGCCAAATCAAGATAGAGACATAGTTCAAATAATATTTGTTCAAGACAAAGCAGAATAGACAGAATATAAGTGTGGGTAACTATAGAGCAATAACAACACTTGTAATGTGCATGACATGAGAACATAACTGTTTATTCAATTGAAACTAAACTCAACATAGAGCAGGTTACAACAGCAAACCAGTTAAAGAAACAGGTTTAAAACATACTTGTTGCACCATTGGAGTTTCAATTCCATCCTTCAAATTTGAAAATAGTTGGTATGAGTAAATACAGTAATGCAAGAGAAAATGAGTATGAACCATAGCTACAGAACCTGACCTGAGAACAAATCTTCTTCTCCTTTAAGCGTTGAGTTGGGATTCGGAGTGGTGGTCCTCGTGCTTTGGGCACTGCAGTTCCCTTACTAACTGCTCGTGTTTGGGTGCTCTGTGGTGGAGACGGTGATGTGTCAACTGGAATTGGGTTACTATCTGCCGGGGTTGGGGTTAGAAGGGGTGTAGCTGGTTCTCTGTCCAACTGGGTAGGGGTACAATCTGTGAGAGTCTGGGTTATGTGTGGTGGATCTGATCCTTGGGCAAGTACAACCGTGGTTCTATCTGCATCAACTGGTAGCACTATCTTTTCTGAAGACCGTGTTGTTACTCCCTTAGATACTGCCATCATGCTCTCCAATTCAAATGGCTGATAAACAAGAAAAGTAATTGAAAGTATAGACATTGTATGATAGACAGGTGCAATGGATAGTGGGGAATAAAAGAGGGCATGAAATCATTCATATTTATGTTGTCTAACCAAACAGGATAGCATGACACAATTTCACATATATGATGGATAACTAAATAGGATAGCATGACACAATTTCACATTATGATGGCTAACTAAAAAAGATGGAAGGACATAGTTCAAAATATGAGACTATGTAAACAGGATGACATGACATAACTATATAATGTGTTTATTAAATAGGTTGGCATGCCATAATTCACATACATTCACGGATAGAATGCCATAAATTCAAAATATGATGACTATAAACACTAAACAGGATGATATGATATAACTATATGATGTCTTTATTAAATGGGTTGCCATGCCATAATTCAGATAGATGATGTGTATGTACTATGTAAACATGATGGCATGATATAATTCAAATATATGATTTATATAGTAAGCAAGTAAGCAGATGGCAATCCATATATGATGTAAAAACTAAGCAATGCAAGACAACATGCATGACATGGGTAATATAACCCTACCAAGTTTGAGCATAGACCTCAGGGGGGAAATAGGACTGGTCATCAGTCTCTGAATCCTCCTCTGAGGAGCTCTCTGTAACCAGCAAGATGTCTGCTTCAGCAGGTAGCATTGTCTGCTCTGAATACTTTGTTTTCACTCCAGATACTTCCATCACCGCTTCAAATGGCTGATGCACAGGAAGAGTAGTTGAATATACAAACGTTGTCGACAAATGGTACACGTAATACAAAAAAATGATAGCATGATATAATTCACAAACATGATGATTAGCTAAACAGCATGGCATTGCATAATTCACATATATAATGCCTTTGCAACAAGATAGCATTGTATTATTCACATATATAATGTCTTGCAACAAGATGGCAATGCATAATTGACATATATGGTAATTAGACACTGAACAGGTGGCATTCACACAAAGCATGTCTAAACTAATCAAATGACATAGCAATGCGAGACACCATACATACGATATGAGCAACATAACCCTGCCAAGTTAGAGCATACACCTCGAGGGGGGAATAGGACTGGTCATCTGTCTCTGAATCCTCCTCTGTGGAGCTATCCGTAACCAACGAGATATGCGCTTCGTCAGATAGCATAGTCTGCTCTGAAGACCTTGTTTTCACTCCAGAATTTGCCATCATCGTGTCAAATGGTTGATGCACACGAAGAGCAGTTGAATGTACTAACATTGTTGACAAATGTAATATGTAACGAAAAAAAGGATGGCCTGATATAATTTACATATAAGATGACTGGCTAAGCAGGATGGCATTGCAAAATTCACATATATGATGCCTGGCTAAACAAGATGGCGTTGCATAATTCACATAAACGATGAATAAACTAAACAGATGGCATTCACACAAAGGATGTATAAACTAAGCAGATGACATATTTGATGTATAAAGTAAGCAATGCAAGACACCATATGCATGATATAACCAACATCAGCATGCCAAGTTAGAGCGAAGACCTCAGGGGGTAAATAGGAGTTGTCTTCTCCTTCTGAATCCCCCTCAGAACAGATATCTTCCTCTCGATTACAATCCGAAATGTGTGGAGGGGGCTGCCTTTGCGCCTACCATGGAGCGACGTCTGCATGAAATTTTATTGCCACGCAAGGCTCGTCTCTTTTGCTCTGCATGTTCAGTTCCATTGTTTACAATAACTGTCATGCATAGGAATAAAACATAGTGAGATTATGTAAGGAGTGCATGCAGAAATCCAGAGTGATGGTAGCAACCTGTGGATAGACCCAAAACCAATAATAGCAGGCAAATAATGGCTTCAGTTAAAAAAATACAGATAATGGCTTCTTTACTGTTTGTTTCCCATCCAACATGAAACTCATAGTAGACACCGGAGATTAACTACATAGTAGATAGATACTATTGATAGCAGCCCCGTATGTACCCCACAACCATTTAAAAACTCAAGTTTGACCATTAGTTTGGAGCTGACTCAGAGTCTAATCGGTGAATAGGATGATAAAGTAGCATGTAATATTAAGCGATGCATAACGTAAGCAGACACGAAAGAGTGCAACCTCTCTTGCGGACCCGTGTAGTCCTCGAGGTCATCTGCTTAGTTGATGATGGTAATGCAGTTTTCATGGCTACCAGCGGCGGGGAAAAAGATCTGAGGCGGCGAAAGATAGTCTGGAGGCTGGATCCCTGCTGTGCTGGACCTGTCGTTGGAGCAGCTGAGCTGGGGTGGACGACGGCGCAGCAGGAGCGGGACAAACCACGCAAGGTTTTCTTTGACAACTATCCGTAAGAGAAGTAATTCTGTAAGGGCTCGTTTGAATTGGAGGATTCCAACAATGCAGGGATAGGAAATAGACATGAATAGGATAGGAATGCACGTGCAAAATAGAGAATTTAAAAACACAGGATTTCTGCCAATCTGGGTGTTTGATGCACAACAATTGGAAGATCACAGGATGCAAAGAAGCATGGTGAGATTAAGTCAAACCACAAGAAAATGTACGGTTATAATGCTATTGTGCTACTATCACTTAGTCTTGTGCTTCATGAATAGGAATTTGAAAAGGAGGACAAGTGAAAATTAAAATTCCTACATTTTTTCTTTCAAGGAGACACTAAAGGAACAAATCCGTGTGCTCAGTGGACAATATATATAACATGTAGAGTAAAAAAGAGATGCAACAAGTGTACAACCTCTTTGGCGAAGCCATGTCGATCTCAGCGTGATTGGGTTGGCCGGTGAGGATGCTCCGGCTGACTTTGCTGTCGGAAGAGGGGAAGAAGATCTTAGGCGTCTGGAGATGGATCCCGAGGTACTGCTCCGCTGTGATGGAGGGTTTCATCGTTGGAGCAGCTCCGGTGAGTTGTACGATGCCGAGGCTGAAGCAGGACAAGAGAGACAACGAACAACGTTAACCTAAGTGGAATTCTAATAGCATCTCTAATACACTACGTAAAATACATAACCACAAAGTGCTAGATGTAAAATACATCAGCCGCTCATCTCTGAATTTAACTGTCGAAACTGAACTTAACTATCGAAACTTAATTTTGCTGTCGAAACTGAATTTTGCTGTTGAAACTGAACGCACGAGCAAGGTGAGGCTACACATCGGTCGACTGGCTTTTTCATCTCTGGTCAGTCGATTTTGCAGCCGTTGGATACGAAATCAAGGGCCTGTGGTTCATCTTCAACCTCCACCCCCCTGAGCTGCCAGCCACCACCGGCCAAACAGCAGCCCCCCGCCGCCCGCGGGCGGCGGTGCGCCACCCCGGCCGCCTCGAAAACCCTCCCCCCCGCCGCCACGGCCATCTCTCTAGCCCCCCCCCCCCTGTGCCGAGCTTTTTCTCCGGCGATCCCCACGCCACCGCCACGCCAACGCCCCGCCACCGCCGGCGACCACCGCCCCCATCCTGAACCCTAAGATAGATAGTGGGGTACCTCTCCGGCGAGCCCCCCCAGCCAGGCCAACAGCACACCCCCGCCACCGCCCGGTGCGCCCCCCGTCGCCCGCGGCCGGCGGCGGCGCAAGCAGCAGCAGCTCCTACTAATGTGGACGTCGCCGCCGAGGGAGCGACGCCGTGGAGGAAGTGGCCGGCGACGCCCCCCTGGATGGAGCCGCGCCGTGTCAGCTCGGGACCGAGCGCCGCAACACCGTGAGATTGAATCAAGAAGAAAATGCGGTGATTAGTGTACATCCTCTTTGGTGGCGCCGATTAGGCCGCAGCTTCATCCGAGGAAATGGTGATGATGATGCTCTTCCGGTGGTGCAAGTGAAGACGGTGGTGTGGGAATGGAGGTGGCACAAAAGACGAGGAGAACGTCGGGGCAGCTCCTTGGAGGTGGAGGACCGGGTGGCTGAACCGGCGGGACGATGAGATCAACGACGGATCCTCATCCGGTACGGTGGATGAGGGACGTCGAGGTGTTGCTGTGGACGACGTCATCGGGGAAGAGGCTCCGGCTGGGTGGCGGACGGAGCAGGGTGTGGGGTTTCGTCGTGGGTTTTCGCGGCCTCGGTGTACGAATGGGTGGGAGGATGGGATGGCAGTGGGGAACCATGGCTTAGAGACGCGCTTGTCCGAAATGTGGGGTAAGTTACGAAAGTACCCCCACTGATTTGAGGCGGTTCTTTCAGTTTAGGGGTACCACGGGTATTTCACATGTTGGGATTTCACAGGAGGTGGGAGTTTTCGCATGCGTTGTAATTTCGGAATAGCAAGGCGCGGGTTGAGATGGAGGGAGTTGTCGGAGCACAACGAGACAAAGATATATCTTAAATATTTTGGGCTAACAAGGCGCGGGTTGAAATTTCCGGACAAGCCTAACGTGTACTGTACCATATCAATGCGCACTACAAATGTCATTCAAAACTTTGAATTCATGTTATGTTGAATTAAAATATTTCGCTACATGTATAATGCATGCAACCTACTACTCAAATGAACGTTTTAGTGCATTCCAAACGTATATACTACTGCTTCAATATGAACTAAATTTGAATTCGTTTCTCTATTTGAATAAGATCTACAGTAATGATTGTTGTGAATTCAAAGCATTTGAATTTATTTCTCTGTTTTAATAAGATCTACAATCATCATTATTGTCAAGTTAAACCATCGTTTGTGTATTATCTTCACAGCACACCGCATGATTAGTCTCGAGTTACATATGAACTATGTGTACTATATGAACTCGAACTAGATTTTTTGAATCCACTTTATTTTGATTTCAAGTCACATTACATTTCTAGCTCTAGCTAGATCTTCATAATCTAAACCATGCCTCATATGTATAATGTGTTTATCACATTATGTATGGTGCCCCGCCCCCTACGCCTACAAGTATTTAGATGTGAGTTGCAAACACCACACATTACCACAAATTCAAATAAAAATGTGAGAATGTTCAATATATAGTATTGTTTAGATTGTTCGATATTTAGTTTTAAGCTGCAAATGCCACATATTATCACAAATTCAAATAAAATGTGAGATTGTTTGATGTATAGTATGGTTTAGATTGTTCGGCATTTAGCTGTGAGTTGCAAACGCCATGCATTATCACATTATGGTATAACATGTGCACAGCACGTGTATCACCGCTATATTCATGCATGCAATGTTTAAAACACTATGATCTCCTATTCAAATATATGAATCCGCTTTCATATCAAATTATGATCTTTGTTAGTCTCTTACACCCACACAATCCTCTAACCTTTGTAGCTACCACTAACTTTCTCTCGTGCATGCACACGCCCTCCTCGCCCTCCCCCTCCACACCGGGCACATTCATTTTTTTCTTTAGGTCGTTCTCCCAGAGTCTCCACAACTCCTTTCCGACACACACCGATCGATAAACCTCTCCAGTGATGCCTGCCTACAACATACACACACACACCTTCAATCTCCTCCTTTATGTGTCCTTGCCTCGTGTCTCTCATACGGTCAGACACACGGGTAAACTCTCGCCCCTCTTTTCATCAATCTCACAACCGCACACTCCTCCCCGTATCTAGCTAGTAGTTGGGCCTCTCGCACCACCTCCTAGCTCCATTCTCTCTGTCTATCCGTCTCGCTGGGCCTTATTTGCCTCTAACAAATGGACGTACACTGACCGATCTCTCGCTATACATATAGCTAGCTAGGTGCTTATAACTCGTTTTTACCCACATGTCAATCGATCTACCTCATTAGTTGTGTCTCTCCCTTCCTCCGACAAACAACAATTGATCTACCGATCTAGTTAGGTTTGCTTACCAAAGACATGGTTCCCCGTCATCATCCATGGATGCGTCCCGACAGATCTATCACGCACAGGCACACACAGAAACACATCCCCACTCTTATTGATAACATTGAAGTTCCACCCTCAGTTTGTCTAGTAGGCCTCTCCCACCATCTTCGAGAAGCAACTACATCACCCATCCAGCACTCTACCCCTCTCCCTCCCTCTCTCTCTCTGTCCCATCATATTTCCCGTCCTTCAGTTATGTATGGATGTCGACCGATCTCCCTCAAGACATAGTTGGGTCTCTCCTTCTCAACACATATACGAGTCGTTCTACCTCTATAGTTAGGCCTCTGCCTACCCCTCCCCCCACCCCCCTCCCCACACACACACCGATACATCGAGCGCTCTAGTCATATCTCCCTGCCACACACAAACTTGATATGTGCCCTCTAACATTCCGATAGGCCAGTCGCCCTATATCTTTGACTTGCACACACACACAATTTCGATGCCTCTCTTCATCGATCTCGCACCCACCCACTTGATCCTCTCTTCGACTCTATCGATAGCTATGACCCCTCCCTCTCTTCTCGTGGATTGCCCGACCCTCTATGTATGATATGGATAGGCCTCCATTTCACACACATTGCATGCAAAATTTGTTTGAGATGTCATCGACACATATTCCCACAAATAATTCACAAAATCAACCCCCACCCCACCCCCACCCCAAAACAAAAAACACTCACGAACGCGGTTTGTATCTATTACACACACCCACGTAGGTGGGGGACGTGCACGAAGAGAAGAGGTGCATGCACGGCGCACGTACTCCCGTCTCTTTCCCAACCACACCCGTACGGGTACACTGTGGAGCTCATTTTTGTACGAAAAAGGCAGCCCACGTGGTAATTTGGTATGTGTACTGGTTGTCCACTTGGTGGAGGGAGGATCGTCTACCATGGGTGAACAAACAAATTGCGACTTGACATGTTATGTTAAAAAAAGAGGCAAACCATGTGGGGCCTACCTTAGAGGCAAGGCTCTATACACTGGAGTACTTTTGATGTGTCCCGTCAACTCGCAGAACGAGGAGAAGCTTGCTTAGTACACCGTCTCCCCCGTTCCTAAATATAAGTCTTTGTAGAGATTTCACCATGAACCACATGCGGATGTATATAGATGCATTTTAAGTGTAGATTCATTCATTTTGTTCCGTATGTAGTGGAATCTCTACAAATACTTATCTACTAGTAATAGCTAGCCCCCACTACTAGGAATTCTCTATCCTCTCCTTGAGCCATGTCATCAAAATTGGCCCTGTTTGGATCATGGGGTTAGAGCTAGTTTGGGTTAGTTGGAGGCTCAAATAACCCAAAAGTATCCAAATAGGGAGGGTTAGAGTGGGTTAGTTCCATCTAACCCAACTATCCCGGTGAAGAGGTGCTTATTTGGGTTAGAGTGGGTTAGAAAATAACTCTAACTCTAACTGTGTTAGAGTATCCAAACAGGGCCATCGATGTAGCCGTTAGATGAAGTAAATCAGTCCATAATAGCCATCTGATCTAGACGTTGAGAGGCTCCGCACTAAGCCACATGCAAGCATGCAGAAATACCGTGGCACATGCATGTGAGTGGGTTTTAAATCACATCAACATGTCTGCATGCAAGCATGCACCAGTAGCATGCATGTAAGTGAGCTTTTAAGTCCCATTAACATGTCAAAAAGAAAAATATAATCCCATTATACAGTAGGAGTTGGCTGATCTTTTTTCCTTACGTGGGATGATCTAAATGATGATGGGAGTTTATTTAGTTTGGCTACCACATTTGTCATGCGGTTATAGAGTTTTTTTAGTTCTATGAAATCGATAATTTTGCGTAGAGAGATATATCGTTGTTCCGCGGCAACGCGGGGGGACTCATCTAGTAATATTTAGGAACAGAGGGAGTACTATGTAAAGAGTTAGGTGTCGCACGATGATAGTGTGAGGTGGGACATGTAATCACTGAGCCTGCGTGTTTTCACTGCTCTTGCACGCCTCCGCTGTAAGAATGGAGAAAATTGTAATCTAGTAGTAGTACCTCCTTTCGCCGAAAGCGTGGGACATCCAGCAGTCCTACCACCTCAGTAATAAAGACCAATGAGCCGTCAAATCACATAGACCCATCAGTAACCATCACTCTTGCGCCAGTGAGAGGTCGTGCCCGCTCTGCCCGGGCATGAATGCGGCACCAATTCTTTGGAGCGGCGCTGACCGTTTTGGGCGGGAAGCGCGCGGGCGATGGAGGGGCTTTGGGTGGGCCAGGCTGGTCAGGAGTGGGCGTGGCAGCTGTCCGCATGTCCCTACCGGACACGCCCGGAAACGAGAGGATGCACCAACTCTCGCGGCTAAAATCGTACACTACACAACATCTCTCTGTAGGATTAGGTCGATCTATCGCTCTCTCTAACACACACATGTTGTTAAACACACACACACACGCACGGACGCACACACGCATGCACCTTGGTCCCGTTGCACCTTCTAACTTGAGGTCTCGGGTTCGATAACTACACTTGAGCATAATTTGTGCCAGGAGGATTCTTTGACTGGTCAAAATGTTTTCTAGTGTCTGCACGCTTCACACTCTCTCTCCAGTATATATATACACGTTGGAGCCTCAGTGCTTGTAGTTGCTCTCTTCACACTCTCTCGCCCTCTCCCTCCGTTCCGAATTACTTGTCGCGGGTATGGATGTATCTTAGATGTATTTTAGTTCTAGATACATCCATTTCTTCGACGAGTAATTTGGAATGGAGGGAGTAGTTGCTCTCTTCACACTCTCTCGCCCTCTCCAGATCTAAACAAGACTTCGTTGTCCTCTCTCTCCCCTCACTGCTGCTCAAAGAGCAGGCAGGATCCGTCCGCCGGGAAGGGAAGGAGGCTTAACGCTGTCACCGTCGGCGAGGGACTACCAGCGCAGCTGTTCACTTTCCACCCAGCGGCGCAGGAGGGCCTCCGACCCCTTCTTCTTCGTCACCGTCCCGTCGCCCACCAAACCACGCCCCAGGAACCTTAAGGTATAATTTACTTACTCCACATGTATTGCTCTAGCTGCATGTGTACCATGAATCTAGGACGTGGTTCAAAGAGGACAGGAGTGGGGGAAAGTAGTGGGAAAAGTTGTATATAGCATGAATCTAGGACGTGGTTCAAAGAGGAAATGAAGGGGGAAAGTTTTATAGCATGAATCTAGGACGTGGTTCAAAGAGGAAAGGAATGGGGGAAAGTAGTGGGGAAAGTTGTATCGCATAAATCTAGGACGTGGTCAAAGAGGAAAGGAAGGGGCGAAAGTACTAGTTCAAAAAGGAAAGGAAGGGACAAGGCTGTAGAGTTTGAGCAGGACTAGATTTGCTGCGCCCACATAGGGAAAGGTGTCTAAAGATAACAAAATTGGGACCAACACAAATATGCTCCTTGGTTGTTTGTTCTTTGTTGCAACAGACTGTGCATGACCACAGTACATCGGTAGATGCACATGGTGATGGTGCGTCCACTGTCCCGTGCAACTCATTAGTTGTTGTTAATCTAAGGCCCTGTTTGGTTAAAAACTCCCTAGTCCCTACTTGCTTGGTTCCAGGGACTAAACATGGACTAGAGGTTATTAAATGACATGCTAACAGACCATGTTACCCCTAGTAATGAACTAATAGAGACAAGGTGCGATGCGTGGCAGGGGCAACTGTTGGAAAAAGTCCCAAAAAGACTCCCTGGGGGTCTTCTTTCTTTAGTCCCAAATGCACACTTTTAGTCCCTAAAAGTCTCTCCTGTTTGGTTTAGATGGGACTGACATGGAGTTTTTTTAGTCCCTACACCAAAATGTCCCTGTAAACAAACACCCTCTAATAATGCCGCTGGAAAATTGATGCAATGCCACAGTTAAAAGCAAATTACGTGTTTAACGAATTGTGTTGTTAATATAATCTCTATGTTAATATTAATCAATGCCACCATTTGAGAAATGCTACTGTCTTGCTTTCTTTCCCATTTAGATAAGGTAGATGCTTCTTTTTGTTGGCTTCTGTGTCATCCACCATTATTGACCACTAATTGTTTCCTTTGCACCTCTATGTAAACAGGGTTATCTACTTCACCTCGTTGCCATTGTGACATTTTGTTGCACTGCACAAAACAATTTTGTTTTAAGAGTGTTTTGTGTAGTTCAACCAAAATGTCACACCGAAAACGTTGCTTGATTTCTTGATCTTAGTGGAACTGCACAAGAGGAGATCTTACTTCCTGTCTGTTAAGGCGAATTTGGTTCAGATCTTCTTCTTGTGAGTTGTTTGAATTCCGCATCATGAGAGGTCAGTACTAGCCTTCTTTCACATGATTCTGCAGTGTGCTTTCATATGTTGTGCTACTTGTACGATAATTTTGCTTGATTTTAGTGAATTGCACAAATGGAGACAAGACTCCTAATCTGTATGTGCACCGTAATATCCCATTGAGGTAAGATAAGGATATTTCACAACTGATGGCCTGTATTTTGCCACTTTCATCAGAAAATTAAGTTTAGTACTATACTTGTGCTCCCTAATTGACATGCCAAATCTTACATTGAAGGTGAAGCTTGTCTGTTATTGAACCAAGTGATGAAGGGGAAGAACAAGCGGAAGAAAAACAAAAATCAACTCCCGGTGCTGTAATGAAGAACTGGAACTGTGATGACACAAGTAATGATATAATTTTGCATCTTAATTTATTGCTATGGCTGGAACAAGCAATTGTTTTTCCACTGATTTGATGCCACTCTTAATGTAATATGTAATTATCTCAACTTGTGCAAACAGGGATCTTCTTTGAAGATACCATATATTTTAGTGGAACTGCACAAGAAGATGTTGGAAACATTAAACTAATCGAGGAGTATATAGTAAGCATGGCCACCACCGTAGATAGCAACAGATGGTTCCGGAGAAGTGCTTCATCTGTATGCTCTACCCAATAAGCCTCCTGACAAAGGTTGGTACTCGCCCACTGATTTCATCCATATGATTGAGCTTTGTCATCTCTATTGGTGTTGTGCTACTGTTTAGATACTGTCATGAAAAAGTGGTATTGTCCTTGAGAAGTGCTTCATCTATGTTGTTTTAAATATTTCCTTTCCTTTTTTCGAGCAAACAGGGATGCTAGCATTTAGTAGTCCTCTTGTCTTTGCACAACAGGATCATCTTCCTCTGAAGAAGAATATGGAGTACGTGAAGTGACTAGTTCCAATTATGCCAGGATGAAGAAGCCCTGTCTATCTTCTCATCAGAAGGAGCAGTTGAAGGATGGTTACATTACTCCCCACAAGACCAAACTAACTTCAGCTCAGAAGGACTGACAAATCTCCATCTTTTTGCTGTGATGCGCGAGTACAATGTTGTTCTAGGATTCTTTCTGGTGAGTTCCATTTTTCTAAAAGTGTGCTCTACATGGACCATGTATGTGTCTGTTGAAACTGTCAATTCGTAGTATAGTTTGCTTTATACTAATCACTTTTTGTATTTGTGCAAACAGGGGTGCTCAGCTTGATTTCAATGGGAACTGCACAAAATGTTCATGAATACATCGAATCATTCATTTCCACCACAAGAAAGGAGGTGCTAATAAGTTCAAGGCGTTGCAACATATAAGGGCGAAATCATACAAGCTACACGCGAATTTGGTTGATTTTGGTGGAACTGCACAAAAAGAGCAGCTGGTTTGTTTAGCACGAGGTGCCATGTCAATGTCTGAACTGATGGCAAACCCTGCCCATTCCACAATCGTAGGCATTTGATATTTTGGAATGGGACAACCTTGTCAAATTTTGCTCATTGATTTTAGCAAGACATGAGTTTGATATTTTCGAATGGGACGCCATTTGCTGTCAGCAGCGTCGATCAATTTTTTCTTTATTCTTTAGTTGTGAAGTAAATATTGCCTCTGACATGTGAGTCGCTGAGATGCATAATCATCGATTGTTTTGAATGTTCTCTATGAATTGCCAGGCCTGTGTGTTTGATTGCAATGTACAGAAACGCTAAAAAGCTGCTCAAACTCTTTGTACTCCTTCTGTTCCTTTTTACTTCGCACATTGTGAAAGTGCATACTTTTTTGTATAAGACTGGTCAATGTAGAGATACTTTGACTTCAGACAAAACTTGTATGCAGACTAGAAAGGACCGGAGGGGGTACATGTGAAACTGCTGCAAACGAGGTGATCACCCTGGGAATAATGCTAGTACATATTGTTTTGCATGTTCATCCAATGCCAGTGATACAGGAATTCGAACTAATCGAAATAAATTCATTCATACACGGTCGTATTTCATATAAACATGTCGGATTTCATTACATTTCATACATTCTTCAACTAAAAAGGGGTGCGCTGGAGGTATAATTAATTAACCGAAGCTACCCACCTGTGTCCTGCTGAGCCAAACAGAAGCTTCAGTGACTTAACTGCAGGTGCAGTTGCATAACTGACATGTGGCCTGTTGGGCCCACGTGTCACTCAGCCAACTGCACCAGCAGTTAAGTAGAAGCAGCGTTCTTCTCCAGCGCAGCTCTCTGACTCCACGTCACCGCCAAGAAGCTAACCGGTCGTCAATGGTCAACCTGCCTAGCTTGGCTTCAACCGGAGGGTAGCGGCGGTGGCCTTACTTGGACCCGAGCGGCTGTGACCTACCGTGTTCTACTCTTCCTCATTTTCTGTGTGGTGCGGCCTCGTTGGCAGCGGGGCGGGGCCTCGGCGGAGCCGACGATGTCCTCTGCCTCGTTGTTGGCGGGGCGGGGCCTCGGCGGAGCCGGCGGTGTCCTCTGCCTCGTTGTTGGCGGGGCGGGGCCTCGGTTGAGCCGGCGGTGTCCTCTGCCTCATTGTTGGCGCCGCGGGGCCTCGGCGGAGCAGGGCCTTGTCGACACCAGCGGAGCGGGGACTCGTCGGAGCCGGCATTGTCCTCTGCCTCGTCCTCGGTCTCGCCAAACAGCGCCTCGCCCGCTTCATCGCCCTCTTTGCTAGCCTCTTTGTAGGCGGCTGCAGCCTCCGCCACCTGCATGCGGTACCGCCAGCGCTCGAGTCGGCCCTTGCGGGCGGAGCGGTACGAGTCGAGCAGTGCCTCCTGCTCCGCCCGCTCCGCGGCGATCTGCTCCTCCGCCTGCAGGTGCTCCTCAAGGAGATGGTGGTTGTAGGCGGCGTCGGCCTGCGCCTCCCAGAACTGCTCCTCACGCATCTGCCTCTCCCTGTCCATATATTGGGCACGGGCCTCGCCGATGGTCATGGTGCAATGCACTGGCGAGGATGGCGCAGAGGAGGGGGTTGGCGCCGGATCATCGACTACCATGTTCTCCATT
Organism: Triticum urartu; assembly: GCF_003073215.2. Lineage (NCBI taxonomy): Eukaryota > Viridiplantae > Streptophyta > Magnoliopsida > Poales > Poaceae > Triticum > Triticum urartu. The sequence goes on from NC_053027.1 coordinate 440,874,392, forward strand.
GGGACATCGTCGTCCTCCGGCTGCCTGCTGGCCAGCCGGTCGGCAGCAATGGCTGCCATCTCCTTATGGTCTGTTGTCCGCCCGTCGCGAAGAGCGCTGGAGCACGAGGAAGCCATGGTGGGCAGTAGTGGTGTGGACAGAAGAAAGGGAACGGATGCGGATGACTGCGGCTATGGCCGGCGCAGCAGTTTATATAACAATGGTGGGCGGGCGGAGGGACGGACGTGTGGCGCCGGAGTAGCCACCTCGACGCCCAGGATGACTATAATTTATTTTGCTTCCTCCTGGTTTCCTGACATCATGGTCCCACACCATTGTCAACCTATGTAATAGTAGTCAATAAACGAGAGAATTGCACAAGAAGCGGCCGACAGCTGGGACCAAGCAGCTCGAGCAGTATTTGTGTTTTTGAGGTGTGAGCACTGCAGAGTTTTTCGATGTTTAGCCCAGATATTAATTTTTCTCCTCTGAACAACAACGAAAACATAGCTGCAGGTATTAAGTGGGCGGGCTGTGGCCCGTCTAGCCCAGGCTAGATATCCAGCCCATATATTAATTTTTTTTTCAAACTAAAAATGGCTAGCCCAGCTATACTTCTTTTTTAGGAATACCCAGGCAAGGTCAACTTGTTATTCTCCGCCCCGCTGGGCTGCAAATCTTTCCTAGGAGGGATGCATTAAGCTTAACAAGAAAATGGGCTTTAAGAAATAATAAATGGGATGTAATTATAAAAACTGGGCAGTAACTATAAAAAATGCACCAAACACATGATTACTTTATAAAATATTATTTTGGGATATTGAAAATTTTAATTTCAGTAATTGTTGCGAGCACAATGTTTCGTTGGATTTTTATGTAATATAAATTTATATTGAAATTGTATTTAATCTGACTAGAAATTTTGGGATAAAAATATTTCGGATCCCATCAAAATGTGGGAAATTTTATTGAATTCTATTTTGAACGGTTGGTTGAAATGGGTTGTACATTTAACAAACTGTAAATGGGATGTAGTAAATTCCATTAGAATTCAAAAATGGGCTACACATTCTTACAAATCTCAAATGGGCTATAAGTTCTCTGCCACATACTTCTGGCCTTACTAAGTTGACGCGTCCCCTTAAAAAACAGAGTTGACGCGTATGCAAGGCTTTGTCAACTTATAGTCAACACACGGTTCTAGCAGCAATGGCCGTTGGATGTCCATCCAACGGATGCCGTGCTTCTTCTTCAATCTTGGATATTCTAGCTTCACCCGCCCAAAAAATGATTCCTCCCCCTGACATCTGGGGCGCACCGTTTTGGAAGCTGACCTGTGGGCCTACTAAGTTGACGTACCAAGGGCTTTGTCAACTTAGTCAATATAAACGATTCTAGCTGCAGTGACCGTATGATGTCCATCCAACGGTTGTCGTGCTTCTTCAACCTCTGGTCTTCTTGCTCCAGCCGCCCAAAGCAGCGTCGTTCGTGCCGCCTGCTCCTGCCTTCCGTGGCCGACTGTGCTGCCGCGGAGGCCTCACCGCCCCCTACTACTCCCATCGTTGGGCAGGCCATCCCTCCACTCACCCACACCCCCTGTTATTCTGCGGCGATGACAGCGCAGCCGAACCAGTGAACCCTCATACTCCTCTCTGCGTGTGCATCCACTGCCACGTCTTCCCCGGCTCCGCGTCGTCCCCTTCCTAGGCCTCGCCGTCGTCCACCGCCCTGGTGCTCTCGGCGCGGCTTGGTCAACATGGTCAAGGAATGACTTCCATCGGACGTGGACTGTACGTGGAGAGGCTGACAGCTGGGTCCACGGGAGCCACAAGGAAGTGCCTCCTTATTACGCGCGAAATAATTATTCCTCCACCTGACAGCAGGGACCCACCGGACGGGCCATCGTATTTCGCGAAAAAAATGATTCGCCCCCTGACTGCTGGGACCCACGAGCTACATCTTCGCACGCAAGGAAGTGCGTCCGGGAAAAAACGATTCACCCCCTGACTGCTGGGACCCACCAGCTACATCTTCGCATGCAAGGAAGTGCATCCAAAAAAACGATTCGCCCCCCGACTGCTGGGACCCACCAGCTACACCTTCGCACGCAAGAAAGTGCGTCCGGGCAAAAAAAACGATTCGCCCCCCTGACTGCTGGGACCCAGCAGCTACACCTTCGCATGCAAGGAAGTGTGTCCGGGCAAAAAAACAAAACAATTCGCCCCCCTGACTGCTGGGACCCACCAGCTACATCTTCGCAGGCAAGGAAGTGCCTGACAGTCGGGACCCACCTAGTCGAAGCGTACGTAGCGTTGTCATTCTGGTCGCGAACGTGTACGTACATACTGGTCGATGTAGAGGCCGCATGTGTCATAGTAGAGGCGCGCACGTAGCATGTACACATACGTACAGCGGCCAGGGTGCAAGAAAGAAAATACGGCCACGTATGTGTACATACGGGCGGGGTCTCGAACGCCTACTCGCGCATACGTACGGCCAGGGCTCATGTACATGGCTGGGTCGGAACGGCGAAACAGCATCGTCGTCGTGTTCATGGGGAGGCAACGGAATGCGTCATGTTCATGGGGGGGCAACGGAATGCGTCGTGTTCATGGGGAGGCAACGGAATGCGCCTTGTTCATCGGGAGGCAACGGAATGCGTTGTGTTCATCGGGAGGCAACGGAACGTGTGGGAGCCAACCGGCTAGGTTGGAACGGAATGCGTGGTCGTGTTCATCGGGAGGGCTTGGACGGAACAGCTGATGGAAACGAGGCCTGGCATACCGCACAACGGAGGAAACGGACCTCCTACGTTCGGAACGGGGTCTTCTTGATCGGGAGGGGTGTGGCGTACCGCAAAACGGAGGAAACGGACCTCCTACGGTCAAAACGGGGGTCCTGTTGATCGGGAGGGGTGTGGCGTACCGCAAAACGGAGGAAACGAACCTCTTACGGTCAAAACGGGGGTCCTATTGATCGGGAGGGGTGTGGTGTACCGCAAAACAGATGAAACGGACTTGTGTTGGAGCGCTACGGTCGAAACGGGGGTCCTGTTCATCGGGAGGGGTGTTGCGTACCGCAAAATGGGACTCCATGGGATACTGTTCATCTCCATTGTCGACCTCCTCCAGCCTCCACGGGCTACCGTCGACCTCCTCCAGCCTCCATGGGCTCCTGTTCATCCAGCCTCCACCGCGCGCTACTCCATCGGCTACTGTTCAACCACCCCTCCACCGTCTACTGTTCATCCAGCCCTCCACACCACGGGGTCCTGTTCAACCACCCCTCCACGGGCACCCCTCCACCGCCTATTGTTCATCCAGCCCTCCACCACACCACAGGGTCCTGTTCATCCAGAGGCAACGCCACCGCTCACTGTTCATCCAAACCCCCACGCAACGCTCACTGTTCATCCCAGAGGCAGCATCGATCGGCTTCAGTTAGCAGCAGTAGCGAAGGAATCGCTCGATCGGGTTCAGTTAACATCCATCGATCGATCGCTCGGGTTCAGTAACGCGTAGCCTGCAGTGCAATCACTCGGGTTTAGTTAGAGCCCAACGCCTCGCTCGGATTCAGTTAGAGCCAACGCCTCACACGCGCATACGTGTACCAGAGAAACGCGCATCGCTCGGCCCCCGACCTCCCACCATAACCGGGAACTCCCCAAAATTTTCCTCCCCCTTGCTTCTACCATGGTTTTTTCCGTCATGGACATCCCAAAGAATGTCATGCAGCTGCGTCTCCGGCCTGCCTAGGACGAAAAGCCCATTTTTTGTCATGATTTTTTGTCATAGAAGTAGGATCCCACCACATCTATGATGGTACCAGGTTTTGTCACAATTATCTTTATAGAAGTGTCATATGTATGACAGAAAAAAAAATTCATTCGGCCCAAAATGTCACGGATGTGTCTTTTTTTTTGTAGTGTTTGTGATGTGCTTAAAAAGCAGATCCTCAACAGGAACCCTAGAAAAGAGGGTATTGCCTTTGAGAGGAAACTCAATGCTAATGGAACATACTGGAAGCCTGAGCAGTATCTCAAAACCTCATGGGTTGCTGCAAAGGGACCTCCAGTAGATCCATCTACTTTATCTGAATTTACATGTGAATCTTCATGTTCTTCTGATGAGTCAATTGACTCCAACTATAAGCTATTCAAAAACCAGAATGGTGAAGTATTTGCTAGATATGTTGGCACTAACTGCAGGAACGGTCCTCCTATGAAGAAAATCTGGGTTCCCAAAATGTGCCTTAAAAGTCTTCAGGTGAATGTCATCATGACACCACCTGTGAAGAATAGGAACCCCAGATCAAACTCTTCATATGGACCAAATTCTTCATATGGATCCAAGTGCTCATACGGATCAAATTCCTCACGTGGATCAAATTCCTCAAAAGGATCAAAGTCATCACATGAACATCATCGTGCTAACACCTTGTTTCGCAGGAAAAGGCTAAGGATTATGGATATGTGCACTATTCTTCAAATCATTATGTTCATAAATCCTTGAAGAATTTCTCTTCTTATTCATATGCTTACCCTAACTCCTCTTATGTGAAACGAAATGGACTGGCATATATGCCACCTTTCTCTTATGGAGCTTGCAGAATGATGAACTCTTTGCCACCCCTTCAGATGTGGGCGGTGAAGAAAAAGAACTAATCTCTTATGCAGGGTCAGGTCTCCAGACGAACCTAAACTTCTGAGGAATTTGCTGGAGACCTGAATATGCTTGAAAGGACGCAAGCTAATCATGAAGAAATGGATTTTTTTCATTTCTCACGTCCTCACATTGCTATATCTGTTCTATTCCTTGATGAAATTGATCTGACCAATTTGATGTCATATTCTTCATTAATGAAGTATATGAGTTCGTAAGCTGCACTAATTCATGTGCAGGATGATCAACCCAAAGCCACTGAGTGGGTCCTTGATAGTGGATGTACAAATCACATGACTGGTGACAAGAATCTATTGATGGACGCTCCCTTATCTCCATCACATCGGAAGCATATCACCTACGCTGACAAAGGCAAAAGCAAGGTATTGGGTCTAGGTAAGGTTGCAATCTCAAAGGATCGACACATGGACAAAGTCATGCTTGTCGAATCCTTAGGGTTCAACCTCATGTCTGTCTCAATGCTCTGTGATCTTGATATGGTTGTTGTCTTTGGCAAGTATCGTTGTGTTGTGGTCATGGAAGCTGCCAATTCCAAAGTCTTCTAAAGCTTTAGGAGAGTAGATTTGTATATTGTTGATTTCTCTACAGGACCACAACCTGCTACATGTCTACTTGCAAAAGTTTCAGAAGGCTGGCTATGGCATCGACGACTTGGCCATGCTGGGATGAGGAACTTGCACACGCTCGCGAAGAAAAAGCATGTCATTGGCATCGAGCGTGTCAGATTCCTCAAGGACCATTTGTGTGGAGCTTGTGAAGCTGGAAAGATGACCAAGGCCAAGCATCCCTCAAAGACCATCATGACTACCACTCATCCATTTGAATTGATTCACATGGATATCTTTGGCCCTACTCACTATGCCACATTTACTAATGCTGCATCTTTATATGGCTTTGTCATTGTTGATGATTATTCTCGTTGTACATGGGTGCATATCATCACTTACAAAACTGAAGTGTAGGAAGTCTTCAAACGATTTTCCTCGAGGGCTTCAACCAACTTTTGTGTGAAGATCAAGCACATCAAAAGTGAAAATGGAACTGGGTTCAAGAACACTGGTCTCGATGACTATCTTGATGAACTTGGTATTACTCATGAGTTATCTGCTCCCTATACTCCTTGGCAGAATGGCGTCGTGGAGCGCAAGAACAGGACTCTTGTTGAGATGGCCCGCACTATGTTTGATGAGTACAAGACGCCTCCTCGCTTCTGCCCTGAGGCAATTGATACTGCGTGCCACATCATCAATAGGGTATATCTTCACAAATTCTTCAAGAAGACTGCATATGAACTCCTCACTGACAAGAAACCCAATGTGAGTTATTTCAAGGTCTTCGGTGCTAAATGCTGGATTAGAGATCCTCATCACGGTTCTAAATTTGCACCGAAAGCACATGAAGGTTTTTATTCTTGGTTATGGTAAGGACTCGCACACCTACAGAGTCTTCAACACCTATCACCACAAGATTGTTGAAACTGTAGATGTGCGGTTCGATGAGACTAATGGCTCGCAAAGAGAGCACCTACCTCCTGTGACAGATGAAATACCTCTCGAGGAATCTATTAATTTCAAGGTTACCGAGGATGTCATTCCTACCGAAGAATCTGTTGAAGAAGTCATTCCAGAACATGAAGAACATCATATTGGTGCACCTGAAGAAAATGGCTCTGAAGAAAATGCTGAGCAAATTCCTCATCGTCAACCAGCTCATCCTCGCATCACTAATGAAGTGCAGATTGAGAAAATCATCAGCGACATCAACGCACCAGGTTCTCTCACACGCTCAAAAGCTTCACATTTATCTAAATTTTGTGGGCACTTTGCTTTCATCTCTATCACAGAGCCCACTAAGGTAGATGAAGCATTTCTGGAGCCTGAGTGGATTCAAGCTATGCAAGAGGAATTACATCAGTTCGAGCTCAACAACGTCTGGGAACTTGTCAAGCGACCAGACCCTCGCAAGCACAATATCATTGGCACAAAGTGGATCTACCGAAACAAGCAAGATGAAAATGGCCTTGTGGTGAGGAATAAGGCACGACTTGTAGCTCAAGGCTACACACAGGTTGAAGGAATTGATTTCGATGAAACTTTTGCACCTGTTGCTAGACTTGAGGCTATCCGCATATTACTTGCTTATGCTAACCATCATAATATCATCTTATGTCAAATGAATGTGAAAAGTGCATTCCTCAATGGTAAACTTGAGGAAGAAGTATATGTTGTTCAACCCCCCGGTTTTGAAGATCCAAAGCATCCTGACAAAGTCTTCAGACTCAATAAGGCCCTCTATGGCCACAAGCAGGCCCCTCGGGCATGGTATGATACTTTGAAGGAATTCCCCATGAAGAAAGGCTTCAAACCCAGTTCACTTGACCCAACTCTTTTCACCAAAACTTATGATGATGAATTATTCGTGTGCCAAATATATGTTGATGATATCATCTTTGGCTGTACTGACCAACGTTACATTGATGAATTTGCCTACATGATGAGTGAAGAATATCAAATGTCTATGATGGGAGAATTGAAATTCTTCTTAGGTCTTCAGATTTGTCAACAACGTAATGGCATATTCATATCTCAGGAAATTCGGCATGCAAGATTGCAAAGGCGTCAAAATCCCTATGCCCACAAATGGCCATCTATGCACTGATGAAAACGTTATTGACTTCGATCAAAAGGTATACCGCTCCCTGATTGGTTCTTTATTGTATTTATGTGCATCTAGGCCAGATATTATGCTTAGTGTTTGCATGTGTGCCCGTTTTCAAGATACACCAAAGGAATCACACCATAAGGCTGTGAAGCATATTCTTCGATATCTAGCTTACACTCCAACACTTGGATTATGGTATCCCAAGGGATCGGCTTTTGATCTCATTGGATATTCAGACTCTGACTATGCTGGTGATCGTGTGGACCGCAAGTCAACATCAGGCACATGTCATTTTCTTGGACGATCCTTGGTCTACTAGTCTTCAAAGAAACAGAACTGCATATCACTCTCTACTACTGAAGCTGAGTACATTGCTGTTGGATCGTGTTGTGCTCAATTACTATGGGTGAAGCAAACTCTCAAGGACTACGGCATCAATGTGAAGAATGTGCCACTCTATTGTGACAATGAGAGTGCCATCAAGATTGCTCATAACCCAGTTCAGCACTCAAAGACAAAGCACATTCAGATCCGTCATCATTTTCTTCGTGATCATGTGTTGAAGGGTGACATCTCCATCGAGCACGTGAAGACTAAAGAACAGCTAGCCGATATCTTCACAAAGCCCTTGGATGAGAAGAGATTTAGCAAGTTGCGGCATGAGCTAAATATCTTAGAATCTTCGAATGTCCTTTAAAAAGGACACACATCCTAACACTTATGCAAAATTGATGACTTAGATGTGCCACACACGAAGTAACGTTTTTCTTCAATCAATGAGTGTTAAGAAAAATTGACGAAGAAATTAACGAAGAATTTGATTCTCAGAGCCCTACAATAATTGTACGCGGTGTCTGAAATCAGCATTCTTATACGGTGGGTCACGCCACCAACAAAAGTTGAAAATCTTCAATTTGAGTTTTTCTTCATTTTTGAATTTCCTCAGTTGTTCGATTTCTTCAACTTTGCAATGTCTTCACTGTTTCCATCGTTTTTCTTCATTGGTTATATATATATATATATACATATATGAGTTTATGTTCTCTACAGCATTCATTTATTGCTATTTCTTCAAGTTGTTTTTCTGCTAAGTGAATGTGATCGGACCCTTCCCCCTCTATGCTAAACTCAACCCAATCTGTTCACAAATTCTTCATGTGCGTTCTATTTAAAACCCGTTCAAAATCTTTACTGTGTCCTTGTCAGCTGAAGAATTTGCGAACAAAACATTGAAATTTTCATATCTAAATTTTCGGCGTTTGCCTCTCAAACCGTTCCACATTCCACGATAATACTTATCTATTCACCCACGATCTTACACGGTCTCCACCTCACAGTACATGGGTGACACATGTCACACAGATGAGAAAGGTCAGGGGCACGTTCGTCCATTTTCCTCGGACGAGCAGTTTTTCACCGTTGCTATAAATACCCCTTCCCTTCCTCAGTCTGCTTTTACTCCGCTCGACCTCACCCCCTCGCTCGAGCTCTCAAAACGTAGCACCGTCGCTACTTCATCGTTGCCGGTGAGGAAGAGCTTCGCTGCCTCGACCTCGTCGTCATCGTACTCGCACCGGCCGCGGATTTCTCCACTCTGCCGCTGCCGTAGCCGTCTTCCTGTGCCGAGTTAGGGCGTGGAAAATCTGGACTGACGAATTTCCAATCTACATTCCCAGTTCGCCGTGTTCTTCATCAAGGGTAAATAAAAGCTATTTTTACCACCCTTGTTGATTCTTATGTTTCGTACAAAATCTTCAAAAGGTGTTTATTGTTCAATCCTCACACTCTAAACACCTCGCACAAAATTATGTTCTTAATATGTTTCCCTAAGCCATGTTTTTCATCAAGATTCCTCGATTATGTGGATTTTCAATATACACAACTCTGAAACCTAAGTCAAAGAACGCTTAGTGAAGTTCCTCAAGACACATCTGGTCAAATTCCTCAAACTTGTTCTTTTTGCAAAAACTTCTGAGAACACATATGACCTCTCCAAATTCTTCGCACCTATACTCTGTTCACAGGTACACATGTCTGTTGTTGAATCACTAGGTTCTCATCAAGTTAACTCATTTGCAGCGTTCCTCGAAGAAAAACTGCATACCTCTTCAGAAAACTCAACTGTTCAAATTCCTCAACTGAAGAAAATGGCTGATGGAAAGAAACCTCAGATGGGACGAAAGAAGCTGGAAGTCAACACAGTTTTTGAGATCCCTGATGACATTGAATATTGCACTCCTAATGAGGCCAAACATGGCAAGGAGGACAAAAATCAGCGCAAGGTGTGCATACAAAGGATAGAGACACTACAAGAAATATGTCAACTTGTGACCTTGACTATTGGTCACTGAAAGGTCATTGTTTTTCATTTGCGACCTTTTTGTGACCAAAAACAGAAGGTCAAAAGCTGGCGGTCGTAAACTGAAATTAACGACCTTCTCTGTGAGAAGGTCATAGACGTTTACGACCAAAACAGAAGGTCGTTGAACCCATGACCTTTTGTTTTGGTCACTGGCTGTCAGCTCAGGCCACGTCGGATCCGACGTGGCAATCTGACGTGGCAAAATAGCGGCCAATTGAAAAGGTCACTGACAAGATTCAGCCCGGTCCGATTGGTTCTTTTACATGGGGCCGAACCCATTAATTCAGCCCATTTGTTGTTTTTTTTTCTTTCAATTTGAGTCAACTACATGGGTCGAGCCCAACAATTTGGCCTTTTTATTTCTAGGCCTTAGCCATTTCACAGTCCATTTCATTAAGCCTTTTTGTGGCGTTTTTTCATAAATGCACAACATTCCAGTCCACTACTGTTTGGGCCATAGCATTTTTAGAGCCCAAATATTATTTGATCCAATAGAACATCCAAACCTTTTCATTCACAGATTTCAAATTTACACATTTCAACAGCAAACAATCAAAACATTCTTTCAATTAAATGATCAAATCCAAAAATCGATCAATGAAACTCACAATACCACATGTACAATAGCACATACTGCACGATCCAAATACAATCAAAAAACAAATACACATGCACCAAAACTTGGTGGCAACATCAACTAAAACTTGGTGCACATATCCAGATTCTTCTGATCTTCGGTAAGAGCAGCAGCCACCTCGACGACATTAGATCCTGATCTACATAAATTAGTAGTGAGATAGAGTGAAAGTTGAATGATTGCCAATAAAATACATGGGTAGAACATGGATGACATTATATAGAAGAGTAGAGATCTGTGTCCCTTCTAAGCACATCAAATGTACAAAATCTGGACTGGTTAAATAATAATTGTATCCTTCTCTACAAGCACATATAAGTAATTAATAAGTACTAATCCTATCATGTATGGCAGGCTTGCAAGATGGAGATGCATACATGACTAAACAGTAACATATTATGGTATGACCAGGGTGAGAAAATCGACAACTCGATCGACCCAACATTGAAATCGGACATGATATCCTAAAACAGCAAGAAACGGGAAAAGTAGGCTCATACATCAGGACCACTAAAACCAAGCACATCACAACCATGGTCGAGGAAATAATCAACATCTGCATTTTACCGCAGTACACTTACCACAAAACTGTCATCAGTACAGAGATCATTAGCTACCACCGCATGAAGCATCCATACATCAAACTGATTTTTCTGCAGTTGGTTGAAACACTACACGTCAACCAGAAATTTGTAAGTACATGAGACAATGGCTTAACAGAAGAACATTGTGACTTCCTCGGCTATTTGTTTCAACAGTAGTACAAACATCACCTCTGTTACACCCTCAGCAGCATTAAACAATGCCTGATAATATACATGTACATAAGATTCATACACAGTCGCATGACCAACATTCAGCATGTTATCTACACAAAGAAGAGAAAAGTCAAACAGATCTCAATCATTTTGCGGTATTAACACATGCACATCAAGTAAGAGTGGTGCTCTGTTTTTACCACAGCGGCACAAGCGAGACAATGTCTGATTTGCCCTACTCCTCCACAAGATTCGCCCTACGTTTCAAAGCACACTGCATGGGAACAAAGACACTTATGAACAAAGATATGCCTCAAATTTCAACAGAACACTACTGTGCTAGTTAAGCTAGTCAATGCACAAACATATAAGCATGCAGAAATAGTAGTACTAGTCATATACATGACACATCATGTAACAAGATCTGAAATGAATAATTCTAGGCTAGAAGAAAAATATATAATACCAAATACCAACTAAAAAGTACAGGATGCTAGTAGCGGAACAAACACTACTATATCTGCCAAATGCACAGGCCAATTAAGCATGTTCCTCCAATATTATGCAATCTGAGATGCAAACAGGTAACAGTGCCTATTTTTCTTGTCATAAGAAGAGGCTAGAGCCCTTATCTGTTTGGTGATGGTGCCGATGGGGCGATGGTAGGCACGCCTATATTTACAAGAACAACTGGGCATTTTGTACGAGTAAAGATATCATGTAGTTACCTGAATTAACAAACTACGCACACCCTAAAAAGTGACAACAAAGGTACGCATGGGCATTTATCGCCATAGCAATAGTTCAAGGATAAAATCATAGATGATATATTTTTTAAGATCCACAAACCCAGACACAACAAGTTCTTACTAGACTATCAACATATATACAGGTATGTTTTTACAACAAAAATGTCAAGTTTTTATGGATCAATAAGAAGAAGATGGTCAATCAAACATTTCCAGGCATGGTATGAATTTCCAAAGGGGAGGACGAGCAAACAAATATTTATATTTCAGTGCCATACAATCAACTGGGTCAAAGAAGAAAAGAAAAATCGTCCAGTGAAGACAGTAGGCTATTCAAGAAAAAAATTGGACCTGATTTTGCCCTGTCCATGGTGTTCCACACCAATCGAGAATTTGACCATAGACCTCGGCACATAACAGAATCATGATGTCCATTTGCATCCAGGGCTGAATTTGACCACGAAAATTGGCTATTAAGTAGTATACTCATGTGGTGAATTTTATTGAATACTTAATCTATACTCTGCATCTACCAAAAGCAAATCTCCTTGAACAAGGTCTGATGCCAAACAATCCAAAGGCATCTAATAGAAAAAGGCAAAATGGTGCTTCTGCGATAGTCCCATCCATGGTCTCCACAACTGCAAAAGAACGAAGAAGATGGTTACGAGGCACCAAAGTTACTTCATAATCTGCATAGGATTTACCCAAAATGTAGCGCATATGTAGAAGAAACTATGAAATGTGTATAAGAATCATCACATGAACAAATAAACAAGACCCCCATGAACTTGGAACGCTGTGAACACTAGCAGGACGCACAACAGACCTTGGAAGACTGACTGCGTGTAACCGGAGCAGAAATCAAAATTGTGAAACAGAGTACATGACCGGCAGTCTGTACAGGCATACGGTTAAGAGTACATCGCTTTTTCAAATGCTATGCTATGGTTTTGTGCGGTTTGCGCCATTGGCAAAAGCAAAACTAATAGAATTCCCAGATGTGGAAAAAATAGCATATTGTTTCCCCCGGAGACTAACTGAGAAGGAATCGATCATGATAGGACGTACTTTCTAAGTTACCTGGACTTCCAGAACAGGAATCAAACATGAGAAATGTAACAACTGTTACAATTGAAATATCAGAACTAACTCCGTTGCCGGTGAATCCCTGATCTTCACTGAAGTGGCAAGATAAAACCACACAGAGTAATAAGCCTACACAGACTACATGATCATAGTGTACTAAGCTAAATCTATAAGGGGGGCATTTCCAGGACCAAAAACAGCACCAATCAGATCATGCGATTCTAGCTATGCAAGTCCCCAAGTCGTACAGCCAACTGATTCGTAACCAGCCGATGCTATGATCCATTAGCAGGACCGACTGAACCTACACCTACACTTCAGCGCGCAGCCGCGCCAGCACGCAGCATAATTCGGCAGCGAGATCCAACAAACAAAAGCCCCACAGCACACACACACACACACACACATACGCTTCAAGGGGAAGGGGAATCTACCTGCTGCCGAACAGACGGGAATAGGAAGACCGGCGATGTCCCAAATCTGGGCCTTGACGACCTTGTCGTCGACCTAGAGGGAGCGGGTGGCGAACTCGACCCCCCTGATGGTGGACTTGGACTCGAGGCTGAACTCGTTGCGGGTGAAGCGGGAGAGCAGGTTGGACTTGCCGATGCCGGTCTTGAATGATCGCCTTGCGATGGACCCCCCCTGATGTGGTCGAAGAGCAGCGGGACAGGCCCGTCCGGGTTGTCCCCGGCCAGGTAAGGCACCGGCAGGAAGGCCTTCCCCATGGGGTTCGCCCACGGAACCCTCTTGCTGTCGCTGCCGACGTGCAGCAGCAGCACGTGCTTGGTGGCCATGAAGCGCACCACGGATGCTAGCGGGACGTCATCGGCGGAGGAGCCGGTCGCTTCGGGGAGGAATTCGGCGATCTCTTCCTTGGTGGCCTGCAAGAGAAATTGAGTTCAGATGTCAAAATTCAGGTCAAGGGAGCAGAAATCTACTGACTGCGCGAGAAGGCGAGGGAAAGGCGGAGCGAGGTAGGGCTTCCTGACCTGGGAGACAAGGTGGCGGGCGAGGGAGGCGACAGCGTGGAGCGTGGCGACGCCGGGGCCGATGCGGGCGCCGTCGGGGACCGGGAAGGAGGGGCGAAAGGGGAAGGTGGGGGAGGGAGGGGGAGGGAGGAGATGAGAGGCGACGAGGTGGATGGCGGCACGATGGGGGACGGGGAGGAGATGGTGGAGAGGTCGGCGGTGCTGGGTGAGGGTGGCGACGGTGCTTCGATCGGATCTGGGAGAAAGATGAGACGAGGGAGAGGAAGGCGGGGGCGGCGGGGTGCCTCGATCGGATCTAGGGAATGGGTGGGTAGGTGGGTTAGGGTTCGGGTTTCTCGGAAGACGCTTCACCGTTGATGGGTGTGTGATGAATGGCTCAGGTCGCTTCGGACGGGGTGATCCGTGTGATTGTGGTTTCTTGCTTTTCACTGATCAATTGTTTTGTGCCGGAATCTTTAAAATTTGGACCCACATTTTTTAAGTTTTTTAAGAAAATCTACAAATCTGTCTTGTAAAAAGGACCACAACTTTTTTCAAAAATATTAGTTCACAACTTATTTACAATTAATTAAAATATCAAGATCACAACCGTATACAATTAAGCTAGAAAATCAAAACACTAGCGGCCCGACACTGCTTCATTACAACTCCGTCGGTCCCGACGATGTTGGATCACAGCACCGGCGGTCCCCGGCGATGCTCTGTTGCATCACCATTGACTATTGCAGCATCACCTTCTGCTGCAAACCACGACGATCTTGCGGCGCCACGCATGACTGGTGGCCACTACCCGGCTGCCAGCGGCGCCACGCATCACTGCCCCACACCACATTCACGACATATTTTGTTCAAATAATCCCATATTGTGCACAGGGGTACATCTTGAAATTCCAAACAATGTTGCCTAAGGAACTTTTCATTTTCTTTGCACGGAAAAATCATTTTCCATTTTTCGAGTGCCTGAAAAGAGGGTTTTTTGTGAAGGACCTACCATATATTTGTTGCAAAATTGGACCAAATGAATTTTCTAAAATACTAGGCCATATTTAATGCACAATTGACCAAATGGTTGGGTGTCAAAAGTTTTGATCCAGCTCTCGTGAAAAAGACAAATTCCCGCCGATTCAGTAGGAAGCGGGTCAAATTTGAACTGTAACTGCCTCATAGTTTGCTCTTTGTTTTTTTCCAAAAAACATTTCTAGTTACAAAATTATCTATTTAATCAGAGAAACACCAAAAAAATTTCAAGATTCAACCACTAGCTAGGAACGGTCATGCCCGCCGTTTTGACCGCATTTTGAAATGGGCATAAAAAATTCAAAAAAAATGGAAAACCTTCGCATTCTGTCATTATTTGTGACCAGGTTACCAGCAAAAATTATAAACTTGTAATACAGTGATTACTTAAAAAAGTGTTCTCAGAAACGACCTATCAAGTGTGAAGATGAATGGCTTTCAACCCAAATGCTCAATCTTGTGGCCACATTTATGGCATAGTTTGTTCAAATGATCTCATATTGTGCACAATGGTGCATCTTGGGATTCCAAACAATGTTGCCTAAGGGAGTTTTCATTTTCTTTGCACGGAAAATTCATTTTCCATTTTTTGAGTGCCCGAAAAGAGGTTTTTTTATGAAGGACCTACCATATATTTGTTGTAAAATTGGACCAAATCAATTTTCTAAAATACTAGGCCATATTTAATGCACAATTGACCAAATGGTTGGCTGCCAAAAGTTTTGATCCACCTCTCGTGAAAAAGACAAATTTCCGCCGATTCAGTAGGAAGCGGGTCAAATTTGAACTGTAGCTGCCTCATAGTTTGCTCTTTATTTTTTCCAACAAACATTTCTAAATACAAAAGTATCTATTTAATCAGAGAAATACCAAAAAAATCCAAGATTCAACAACTAGCTAGGAATGGTCATGCCCACCGTTTTGACCGCATTTTGAAACGGGCATAAAAAATTCAAAAAAAAATCAAAAAATTGGAAAACCTTCACATTCTGTCATTATATGTGACCAGGTTACCAGCAAAAATTATAAACTTGTAATACGGTGATTACTTAAAAAAGTGTTCTCAGAAACGACCTATCAAGTGTGAAGATGAATGGCTTTCAACCCAAATGCTCAATCTTGTGGCCACATTCATGGCATAGTTTGTTCAAATGATCTCATATTGTGCACAATGGTGCATCTTGGAATTCCAAACAATGTTGCCTAAGGGAGTTTTCATTGTCTTAGCACGGAAAATTCATTTTCCATTTTTTGAGTGCCCGGAAAGAGGTTTTTTTGTGAAGGACCTACCATATATTTGTTGCAAAATTGGACCAAATCAATTTTCTAAAATACTAGACCATATTTAATGCACAATTGACCAAATGGTTGGGTGTCAAAAGTTTTGATCCACCTCTCGTGAAAAAGACAAATTTCCGCCGATTCAGCAGGAAGCGGGTCAAATTTGAACTGTAGCTGCCTCATAGTTTGCTCTTTATTTTTTCCAACAAAAATTTCTAGGTACATAAGTATCTATTTAATTAGAGAAATATCAAAAGTTTTCCAAGATTCAACCACTAGCTAGAAACGGTCATGCCCGCCGTTTTGACCGCATTTTGAAACAGGCATAAAAATTCAAAAAAAAATCAAAAATTGGAAAACCTTCGCATTCTTTCATTGTATGTGACCAAGTTTCCAGTAAAAATTATAAACTTGTAATACGACAATTATTTTAAAAAAATGTTCTCAGAAACGAGCTATCATGCGTGAAGATTCATGGCTTTCAAGCCAAATGATCCATCTTATGGCCACATTCATGGCATAGATTGTTCAAATGATCTCATATTGTGCACAAGGGTGCATCTTGGGATTCCAAACAATGTTGCCTAAGGGAGTTTTCATTTTCTTTGCACGAAAGATTCATTTTTCATTTTTCGAGTGCCCAGAAAGAGGTTTTTTTGTGAAGGACCTACCATATATTTGTTGCAAAATGGGACCAAATCAATTTTCTAAAATACTAGACCATATTTAATGCACAATTGACCAAATGGTTTGGTGTCAAAAGTTTTGATCCACCTCTCGTGAAAAAGACAAATTCCCACTAATTCAGGAGGAAGCGGGTCAAATTTGAACTGTAGCTGCCTCATAGTTTGCTCTTTATTTTTTCCAACAAACATTTCTAGATACAAAAGTATCTATTTAATTAGAGAAACACCAAAAAAATCCAAGATTCAACCACTAGCTAGGAACGGTCATGCCCGCCGTTTTGACCGCATTTTGAAATAGTCATAAAAATTCAAAAGATTGGAAAACCTTCGCATTCTGTCATTATGTGTGACCAGGTTACCAGAAAAAATTATAAACTTGTAATACGGCGATTATTTAAAAAAGTGTTCTCAGAAACGACCTATCATACGTGAAGATGAATGGCTTTCAACGCAAATGCTCAATCTTGTGGCCATATTCATGGCATAGTTTATTCAAATGATCTCATATTGTGCACAATGGTGCGTCTTGGGATTACAAACAATGTTTCCTAAGGGAGTTTTCATTTTCTTTGCACGGAAAATTCATTTTCCATTTATCGAGTGCCCGGAAAGAGGTTTTTTTGTGAAGGACCTACCATATATTTGTTGCAAAATTGGACCAAATTAATTTTCTAAAATACTAGGGCATATTTAATGCACAATTGACCAAATGGTTGGGTGTCGAAAGTTTTGATTCACCTCTCATGAAAAAGAAAAATTCCCGCTGATTCAGCAGGAAGCGGGTTAAATTTGAACTGTGGCTACCTCATAGTTTGCTCTTTATTTTTTTTCCAAAAATCATTTCTGGGTACATAAGTATCTATTTAATTAGAGAAACATCAAAAGTTTTCCAAGATTCAACCACTAGCTAGGAACTGTCAAGCCCGTCGTTTTGATCGCATTTTGAAACGGGCATAAAAATTCAAAAACAAATTCAAAAAATTGGAAAACCTTCGCATTCTTTCATTATATGTGACCAAGTTTCCAGTAAAAATAATAAACTTGTAATACGACAATTATTTTTAAAAAGTGTTCTCAGAAATGAGCTATCATGCGTGAAGATTAATGGCTTTCAAGCCAAATGATCCATCTTATGGCCATATTCATGGCATAGTTTGTTCAAATGATCTCATATTGTGCACAAGGGTGCATCTTGGGATTCTAAACAATGTTGCCTAAGGGAGTTTTCATTTCTTTGCACGGAAAATTCATTTTTCATTTTTCGAGTGCCCGAAATGAGTTTTTTTTGTGAAGGACCTACAATATATTTATTGTAAAATTGGACCAAATCAATTTCCTAAAATACTAGGCCATATTTAATGCATAATTGACCAATCCCAAACTTACAATACGACAGTTTTTTTTAAAAAAAGTGCTCTCAGAAATGGATCAAATTTGAACTGCAGCTGCCTCATAGTTTGCTTTTTATTTTTCCAAAAGTCGTTTCTAGGTACATAAATATATATTTAATCAGAGAAATATGAAAAAAAAAATCAAGATTGAACCACTAGCTAGGAACGGTAATGCCCGCCGTTTTGATCGCATTTCGAAATAGGCATGAAAAATTTAAAACAAAAATCAAAAAATTGGGAAACCTTTTTGAAATTCATGAACATTTTTGGGGTTTGATGAATATTTTTGCAATGCATGAACTTTTTTTGAATCCCTAAGAATTTTATTAATTGATATTGTTTTGTAATTTACCAATATTTTTCAATTTTCTGAAAATTTTCTAAAAAGTTGTGAATGATTTTTAATTCAAAAACATTTTTTAAATTTATATAACATTTTTTGAATACACAATCTTTTTTCAATTATAAATTAAGAAAACAGGGCGCCGTATATGGGCTTCCCAAAGGAGAGGAGAGTAGGAAATAGAGCGCGCGGTATAGGAGATCCCATTTTCGGAAATGGGCTTTGGCCCAGCGCGAACGTTGAGACTACTAAAGAGTTTCCTCTTACCCTGTGTCAGCTAAAATGCGGTGGTGCAGTGGTTTGGAACCGATAGCACGTGGAGGAGGGCGTGGGTTTGATTCCCACAACCTCACATTTCTTTTATTATGTAGTTTTCTGGTTCATGCCTTGCATTATGGGTCCCGCTCGTCAGGTCAGTGGTGGGGCCTACTTGTTAGGTTGGTGGTGGGGCCTGCTTGTCAGGTTAGTGTGGGTCCTCCATGTCAATTTGGTGGTGCCCATATGTCATGTTGGTGGTTGTTGGGTCCCACATGTCATTGGATCAGTGGTGGGGCCTGCTTGTTAGGTCTGTGTAGGTCCTGCATGTCAATTTGGTGGTGCCCATATGTCATGTTCATGGTTGTTGGGTCCCACATGTCATTGGATTAATGGATTGAAGTATAAACCTAATGCAATATAGACACGTAAGCAAAAATCAACACGTGTACATGACACGTAGGTGAAATTGCTGAGGTGACCGACACATGGACATAACACATAGGCGAAACTGTTGACGTGGACGTCCAACTATTTTGAGGCAATACAAATTAGAAAATATGACCTTTTAAATTGGTCGCAATTGGGTAAAAATAGGGGGAGTGAACAATATTGTCTGCTTACGACCATTTCGTGTAAGAAAATTGCGACCTTTCCGACCAAAATCATCGTTGTGGTTTAGGGTTTAGAGCCCTTCAAACAGCTTTTGACCAATTGATCTCAAATTGTCGTAGATTTACGACCAATTCTTTCAGGGTCACTGACAGAAGGTCACAAGTTGACATATTTCTTGTAGTGAGAGGAGATGGGCACGGGAATGGAGGGAGTACAGGTATGTAACTCCGAAGTACATGAAGAAATTCGCTCTTCACCCTCCTTGCCCAAGACCTCCACTGGCACCTGGCCAAGAAGTTGATCCCACCAGCCTCAAGCGTGGTGAGGACTATCCTGATGAATGGGTGTGGCGACCCGACCCGAATGGATCAAGTCTACTGTGCTCGGGTGTCATCCTTGGATCAGTAATGCTGACACCACACAGTACATCGAAGGATTTATAGCAGAGTGGCAATCACACACTTATTACATCGTTGTCTCAAAGAGAACTTATTACAATAAAAATGGCTTAAGGCCATCTAGTGTCGATAACAGCGGAAGACTCGGAAGATAAATGGGTCCATCAACTCCAGCGGCATCACTGAGTATAGAACCACGACCTAAAACACCTCAATCGTCGTCTGAAAAGTCTGCAACATTAACGTTGCAGCCCGAAAACGGGTCAGCACATGGAATATGCTGGCAAAGTAACACATAGAGAGTAATGGAATGAAACAGCTATACTATATGCATATATGGCTGGTGGAAAGCTCTATGGTTACAGTTTTGCATAAAGCCAGTTTTTCCCTACTGCAAAGGAATAAATTTATTTAACTATCATGGTGGTTGTGAAACATTGAGAATGGTTGACAGCATTCTCAATCAAAAATAATTAAAACCCAACAACATTAATTAGAAGTAACATGTTGAGATTCACATGATATTCAGGTACTAGATACTCAAGTTGTCCATAACCGGGGACACGGCTAATCATGATTAGTTTGTACACTCTGCAGAGGTTTGCGCACTTTTCCCCACATGACTCGATCGCCTCCGTTTGTTTTCTCGCACTACATGGTGTTTGAGAAACGGATGACCGAGACACAGTCTTTCAGAAGCGCTAGCACCTTACATGTGGGGTAGACCGGTACACCTACATCCCCTACATCTGCTAGTCCACCCCGTAAGACACAGTCTTTCAGAAGCGCTAGCACCTTACATGTGGGGTAGACCGGTACACCTACATCCCCTACATCTGCTAGTCCACCCCGTAAGAGTTCGCACGACTTAGTCAACTATGCCAGAGCCCATAGTAGCATGTGTCTACACACGGAAGTTTCTAGTCTGAAAGATCTTATGATCCCTTTGAGCCTGGGTGGCGGTCCAAAAAAACAGGCAAGTCCTGATAGACATCAGGTGCCTCAATCCACCCAGATGTGTGTTTAAGTTGCCACCTTAGATAAACCATTAAAATTATCAACTCACATCTGTCATGGATATCACTCACCCAATCCACGTCTACTAGCATAGCATGGCATAATAATAAGCAAACGTAGAAGTAACTCCCAAAGGTTTCATAATAATACAGGTAATAGGTACTACCTCATCTACTTCCCATCCCACAATTTAATTAGATCCTAATCATGCAATGTGTGAGGATTGATCTAATGCAAGAAAAACTGGGTTGTAGAAAAGGTATGATCAAAGTGTTACTTGCCTTGCTGATGATCCGCGAGACCTAGGGTTTCGAAGAAACAAGCGGCGCAATCCGGGTGATCTATCGCAGACAAACAACAAGCACACAATAAGTACTCATCTAATGCACAGGTAAAACTCGAACAAGAGAACGAACCAGATAGTTCAACTTAAGAACTCCGGTTGCAAAGAAAGAACGAACCGAACAAAGAAATGGAAAACAAACGGCGGAAGAAAAACAACTCGGTTCTAGCAAGTTGAAACTAGGTCAAATTTTACCGGGGCAAAAACTTGTTTAAGTTGATTAGACGGAACGGCGGTTTCGAAACGAAACTCCAGGCGCTTGAATCACCTGATTCCGATAAACGAGCGAGAAGAAAGACTAGAACGAAGATCGGATCTGAGATCGCGATCGCGGAATAAATCCGACGAGAAGAAAAAGAAGAACGGTTAAACGAACGGGCGTTCGTTAACCTAGAAGAATCTGGTGATCACGTTCGTTAGGACGAACGGTCTGGCGAACGGTCCAAGGGCAACTAAATCGGAAAAGAAAACAAATCCGATCTAGGGTTTCGGAAAAGAAAACCGAATGAAAAACCGATCTAGAAAACCGGAACGGTTTAGAGAAGAACCGGAAACAAAACGAATCGGAAGAGAAGAAAAGAATCGGAACGATTAGAAGAAAACGATCCGAGGTAAAGAGACGCGGGGCAACCTCCGGTGAGGTCTCCGGCGAGGGGCTCCGGCGGTGTGGCGTAGGGCGGCGGCGGCGTGGGCAAGAGGCGGCGGCGCGGGTGAGGCTGCGCGTTGCTTGAGGTGGAGAGAGGCTTGGGATTTGATGATTTAGAGGGTGGGTGTTGGGGTATTTATATTGGGGAGGAGAGAGGAGACTTGGGGTAGGGGACAAGAAATAGACTAGGAAAAAGAGTCCTAGAAAAAAGGAAAACGGAACAAAGGAAAGAGGGGGGGCTACCGGCCTAAGTCCCGCTGGGACTCGGCCTGAGCGACGGCGGTGGCTGCGCCTGGCGCACGCACGCGCGCGCACGGGCTGGGGCTGGCTGGGCCTTAGGCCCGGCTGGCCTGGCGGGAGTTCCTCTTTTTTTTATAAACTGGTCCAGCGCGCAGAAAAACACAGAAAAGAAAATCTAAACGAGCTCCAAAAATTCTAAAGTAAATTTTCTCCGACTCCTAAAAATGAGCCGAACAAAATGAACTTTTCTCCGGGCCTAAAATGCAATTTTCGAAAACGCGCATTTTTCCCTATCCAAATAAAATGCAAATAAACACCGGAAAACAAAATTTGGTCTATTTATTAAATCTTCATTTTTTCCTCAATTTTGGGAAAGTCATATTATTCCCTCTCTTATATTTTTGATATTGGAAAAATAATTGAAGATGAAATAAATAAATCAAATGATCCTCTTTTCAAAATTTGAGAAAACTCCCAAGTATGAAAATAACGAAATCTCCAACTCTCTCCGAAGGTCCTTGAGTTGCGTGAAATTTCTAGGATCAACCAAAAATGCATGAAAATATGATATGCATGATGATCCAGTGTATAACATTCCAAATTGAAAATTTGGGATGTTACAATGGGCCAAGCGCCAAGTAAAACTAGCCAAAGTGGCTAAAGAAGCAGTGAGGAAATTCAATGAAGACTCTATTGCTGCCACTGTTGAGGCCTCTGCTAGCAAGCCTAAGAAGGCCATGCCTAAGAAGCCCACTCACAAGCCTAGTGCTTCTTCTTCTTCAATGCCCTCACAGCCAAGCTCCTCAGCAATGCCCTCTCGGCCCAGTTCTGCTAAGCCCTCACAGCCAATTCCTCAAGCTGCCTAAATTCCTCAAGTTCCAAAACCCTCAGCTCCTCCGGCAAAGTCCTCAGCACCTATGCATATCGCCTCATGTCAAAGGACCACTGGCAAACCAATTGCCTCAGGAGCCTCTGCGAGTTCTTCAGCTCCTTTGAATTCCTCAATAGGCCCCACATTGCTGAAGACCAAGGCCACTGCTGGATGAGGCACTAGACCAAGTCCTCAAAAGAAGCAGGTTGCCTTCCAAGTACCATCGTCTGAAGACGAAGCTGATGATGAGAAACTTGCCGAAATCATCAGAGACAGGCAAGAAACGGCCGCTAGAGCCAAAGTCACAAATGTGCCTCTGCTTTTGGATCCGAAGTTGATCCTCGATTTCATTGACCTCTCACACAAGGACCCCAACACTCCTATGCCAGACTTCAAGCTGACACCTGGCCAAAGTCACATGCTGACTGCCTTCATAGGCGAAGAGAAATGGAAGTTTGAGAAGGCTAGGCAGCTGAAGAAAGCGCAGTACAAGAAAGAGCGCTATCTAAAGAAGAACGTTGTTAGGATGACAACTGATGAACTCATTGCTGCTCAGAGCGAGATCAAAAACCTCAGTGATGAATTTGACGTGTACCGTGCAGATCGGCTTGGAGCCAAAGTCAGATTCGTCAAGATGGCGAAAGGATTCACCTCAAATGTTGCAGCTCCATCGCAACATGAATCTCCTCAGGCTGGAGCATCTGCTCAACCTACTGAAGAAAATGCCAGCACCGCTGATGACAATCAGGCTGCTCAAGAAAATGAGAATACCAGGGCCGATGACTGCATTACAGCAGCTGATGACATTGTCAGGGAAACCACTAGTATTGCACCTGAAGAACAAGCCAGGCCAGCTGAGGCATCAACCGCTGAGCCTGAGGAATCTGAACCAACCAGGGCGACTGCATCAGTTGCGCCTGAGGAAACTGAACCTATTTCCGCTGCTCCTCCTACACCAACAACAAGCTCAGTTCTTCCTTCTGCATCAGAAGCGAAGAAAACCAAAGCTGCGGAGCGAGCAGCAGTGAAGAAAAGGAAAGCATCTACTTCATCTTAGTCTTCAGCACCAAAGAAGATGAAGACATTGACAAGCTCATTTGAAAATCTGATTGATGCTATTCCAGTTTCGAGCATGCCATCAAAGGAACTTGTTCCTTTTGGTGAAGATTGTGAGATCCCAAGCGGATCTGATGAAGATGTTCCTTATGTTTCTTCTATAGAGCAGTTGGATGAAGAAATTGAAGCGGATGATATCCCTTCAACTCCAATTATCTCATTGCCTATGCCTCAGTCCACAGCTGAAGAGGCAGGCGTTGAAGAAGTAAATGAAGAAGATGAAGACGTGGACATTGGGTGCTCCACTCCAGTGCTAAATGATGACTATTGGGATAGTCAGCACCCCAACTCTCCATTCTTCACCCCTCTACAACAAATCCCTCAGTCCCCTGTGCACACTGAAGTTGTTACGGGCTCTGAAGAACCTTGTATTCCTGAAGCAATTCCAGCCACTAGCGCTGATGAAAATGCTACTGAAGAAATTCTAGCCACTAGCGCTGATGAAAATGCTACTGAAGAAATTCCAGCCACTGCTGCTGATGAAAAAGCTGCTGAAGAAAAGAAGAACCAGGCTGCAACTGAAATTCCTCAGCCTGTGGTTCCGGAGAATGTGATTCCTGAGGATGTGATGACTTTAACTGACACTCCTCCGCTCAAGCAGAAGAAGCCCTTCTCCAAGAAGCAAAAATTCAAGGCTGCTGACATCTTCCATGAGCACGTATTCTTCATGGATTACAACCCATATGACTCTGCTCGTCTTAGAAGGAATCATTTCTGGACTGCCGGCCAAGCCAACTTCTATTCTTCACTGCTTTTCGATAAGGAAAAAGTTTTTGACCATGCAAATATTCCTCATGTGGACATGGAATCTCTACCTTGCTTCGCACCATTCCTCAGTGTTCTTCATGATGCTGGACTTCTCAACTTCTGCACTGATATATGTGATTGGAATGAAGAATTAATTCTTCAGTTCTATGCAACGCTGCACATCACAGGGAATGCTGAAGATGTGAACTCTTGGGTATTGGACTGGATGACAGAGAATACTGACTTCAAAGCACTAGCCTCTAAATTGCTTCATGCCCTGCCTGTCAGTCCTCCTCTTGAAGGTGCACGTTGTATATATCATGAACCTGAGCTTACTGACCATTATATGCAAGTGTTGATGAAGCCGCTGAAGCCCGGTCAAGCCTCAAGGACCAAATTCCTCGTGAAGGAATTGTTGTATGTACCACGAATTGTATATCGCATCTTGTCCAAGACTCTGAGTCCTATCAAGGGCCATGAATCTAATGAAGAAGAGGTCGTTGGTATCATTAAGAATCTGCTATTCAACATCATTCATGGCATCCCTGTCAACTATCATGATTTCTTCATGAGGACTCTGGCCAACGTTGCATTGTCTCCCTTAGAATTGAAGCCTTACAGTTCCTGGATTATGAGATTCCTTAGATCAAGGTCTTCAATCAACTACAAGGATGATTTGCATAATCACGTCAGTTACTTGCCCCCAATAGAAGTCCTCAAGCGGACATTTCCCTCATCTGATGAAAAGGGCAAGGCTACTGCTATTATTGATGAAGGCATTCATCCATTGGATGGTTAGTTCCGCAAAGCTGCATCATATTCCACCAATGATGACTCTGCCACTCATGACTTTGCCGCCAATGCCTCAAAGCAAAATCCTCAAAGCACAGCTCCAAAGGTGATGACTGATCGTGAGCTTCTCCTCAGTCTTCACCAGAAGGTCGATCGCAACCACAAATGGGTTAAGAGTCAGTTTGGTTCTATTCTTCACAACATGACTGCTACACTCAATGCAGTGAAGAAAAACCACTTCTACCTCCATGAAGTATTCAATCGTACTTGGGTTGTTCTGTCTCATCTCTATGGTGAAGAAAATCTGAAGCAAATGGGTTTCAAGCATGACTTTGAATGGTCTCAACCACTAGCGAAGAAATTCAAGAAGTCCAAAGTTCCCTCCTTGGTAGCCAGCTCATATTCTTCAACGCGCGCGACTGATGAGCATGAAGATTTGGACGACACTGCGGCAGGCCCTACCTCAACAAATGACCCCAACAATGCTGGTTCTCCTTCATCGACCCAGTGATGCTATTATTCAGGGGCGCTAGTCCTCACTTTTTGTCTTGTTTGGTCATTCGATGACAAAGGGGGAGAAATTTGAGTTAGTCTTCAAGCGGGTCTCTTTATATGGGCGTTTTTTCTAAGTTACAACTCTCGTTCTTTTGAAGTTTTATTGGATCGAGTTGTAAACTTAAACCCGATGGTGGTCTGATACTTTTGCTATGTTCTCCTGCGTGCTATTTCCTCATATATATGTTAATGCACGCATGCTGAATCACATCAGTCACCATATTTCATCATGCATTTCAAATTCTTCATATCATATGTTAAATGCGTGTATGAATTACAAGATATAGGGGAAGATCTCCATGATTCTACTCTTCAAATGTGCATTGCTTCAAAAGCAAATTCCTCACTATGCACATCTTCAGGGGGAGTTCTTCTATACCTTGCAATCAAATTCCTCAATATCAGTATTTACACTTCATATGTTTATCCCCGTTGAAAACTTAACCTATATTGTCATCAATCACCAAAAAGGGGGAGATTGTAAGTGCATCTAGTGCCCCTTAGTGATTTTGGTGTATTGAAGACTTATAGGTAAGGGACTAATGCATTTGTGAGTGTACACAGGTCTATAATTCTATGAGGAGTTTGATATTTACAGAGAAAGTCGACCCCTAAAAATGAATGTCTTTGACTAAAGACTTTCTGAAGACTTTGAAAGTGAAGTAATTGGTGTGACCATGAAGACTTGATATTCATATAAGAAACATGAAGCATGAAGACTTTTGTTTTCGTAGTTTCATTTTCTCTTTCTTGAGTCATAGGAAACACCGAACTGTTAAAGGGG
Organism: Triticum urartu; assembly: GCF_003073215.2. NCBI lineage: Eukaryota > Viridiplantae > Streptophyta > Magnoliopsida > Poales > Poaceae > Triticum > Triticum urartu. The sequence goes on from NC_053027.1 coordinate 440,901,398, forward strand.
GTCGAGGTAAAACTAAGGAAAAGTTTCCAAGTGATGCTCAACTCAAAATCCTACACCTACCAATCCCTTCGAGTGAAGCCATTGGAAATCTCATACAGTTCAGTCAATTTCTTCAGTGATAGAGACAAAGTTCTTCTGGTCTTTGAGGAATTTGTTCTGACTGAGGAGTTAGGAATTCGCTAGTGCGGATTACCTACAAGTGAGGAACATGATAGCCCTGAGGAATTTGATAGTCAAAATTTCTGGTCGTTGTTGTGCTATGCGCCAGCTGTCCCAAAATATCTACCCACCTAACGGTCATATCATTGAAGGAAATTTATGTCTTATCATGCCGGGATGCTCCCTAGGCTATAAATAGCCGCCCCCTACAACCACTAGCTGGTTGGCTGCTCCGCGAGAAATTGACACTTGTCATTGAGAGCATCCCATCCTCCGAGGACTTTGAGCGAAAATCATCAAGTGGGGAAAACCCCAAACCAAACACCTATAATCCAAAGTGATTGAGCATCACTGAAGAGATTGTTCCTGTGTGAAACCGACGCTTGTTACCTTTGAGGACTGTGCATCCTCCAGACGGTTAGGCGTCATGGTTTAGAGCATCCAAGAGGAATTGTGGATCGCCGAGTGACCGAGTCTGTGAAGGTTTGGAAGTCACCTGAAGACTTACCACGAGTGATTGGACAAGGTCTGTGTGACCTTAGTTCAAGGAGAATACAGTGAGGACTGTGTGTCCTCAGGTTTAAATACCTAGCCGCTCCAACCAGACGTACAACTGTCACAGCAGTTGGAACTGGTCTACCAAATCATTGTCTTCACCGAGCTAACTGGTTCTATTTCCTCAACCCTTCCATTTCCTCATTACTGTGTTGTGTGCTTGTTCATATCTGTCTGAAAACTTTGACTGGAGACTCTCTCAATTTCTTCAGTCTGTTTGTCTTCATCCTGCTTTATCCCGTGCTTACGCTTTCTGTATTCTGTGTTTGTTTTCATTTCGTCATGATGTCCATGCTTATGTTATGTTATGTCTGTATCTGAGTACTTATTCCGCTGCAAGTAGTTCTTCGCTTAGGAATTTCCTCACCCTAAAATTCCTCAGTGAAGAATTTATAAAAATGGCCTATTCACCCCCCCCTCTAGTCGACTTAATGCACTTTTAGTCTCTCGTTATGCTATGATGTTGGAGCATGATTTATTATTGATTGTCTTCCTTATGAGTGGCGGTCGGGGACGAGCGATGGTCTTTTCCTACCAATCTATCCCCCTAGGGGCATGCGTAGTAGTACTTTTCTACAAGGGCTAATAAACTTTTGCAATAAGTATATGAGTTCTTTATGACTAATGTGAGTCAATGGATTATACACACTCTTACCGTTCCGCAATTTGCTAGCCTCTACGGTATCGTGCATTGCCCTTTCTCACATCGAGACGTGGTGCAAACTTCGCAGGTGCATCTAAACCCCGTGCTATGATACGCTCTATCACACATAAGCCTTATTATATCTTCCTCAGAACAGTCACCATACCTACCGATTATGGCTTTTCCATGGCCATTCCGAGATATATTGCCATGCAACTTCCACCGCTTCCGTTTGATGACTTGAGCATTCATTGTCATATTGCTTTGCATGATCATATAGCTGACATAGTAGTTGTGGCTCAGCCACTGTTTATCATTTTTCATACATGTTACGCTAGATCATTGCACATCCCGGTTCATTGCCAGAGGCATTCATATAGAGTCATACTTTGTCATTGGTATCGAGTTGTAATTTTTATTTCTTTTGAGTTATAAGTAAATAGAAGTGTGATGATCATCATTATCCATTTTTAGAGCAGTGCCCCAGTGAGGAAAGGATGATGGAGACTATGATTCCCCCGTAAGTCGGGATGAGACTCCGGACAATGAGAGAGAAAAAAAGAAAAAAAAGAAAAAAAGAAATAAACAAAGAGAGAAGGGTCATTGTTAGTATCATTTACCACACTTGTGCTTCAAAGTAGCACCATGTTTTTCATATGGAGAGTCTCCTATGTTGTCACTTCCATATACTAGTGGGAATTTTTCATTATAGGATTAGATGCACACCCACTTAGTTTTCATATTGAGCTTTCATACACTTATAGCTCTTGGTGCATTCGTTGCATGGCAATCCATACTCCTTGCATTGATATTGATTGATGGGCATCTCCATGGCCCATTGGTTAGCTGCGTCGATGTGAGACTTCCTTACTTTTTTGTCTTCTCTATATTTACCCCTATCATCATACTCTATTCCACTTATAATGCTATATCCATGGCTTGCGCTCATGTATTGCTTGAGGGTTAAAAAAGCTGAAGCGCATTCAAAAGTATGAACCAATTGCTCGGCTTGTCATCGGGGTTGTGCATGATAAATACTTTGTGTTAAGAAGACAGAGCATGCCAATACTATATGATTTTGTAGGGATAGCTTTCTTTAGCGTTGATATTTTGAAAGACATGATTGTTTGTTGGGATGCCTGAGTATTGATATCTTTATGTCAAATTATAGACTATTGCTTTGAATCACTTATGTATTAATATTCATGCCATGACTAGATATATGATCAAGTTTATGTTAGGTAGCATTCCACATAAAAAATTATCTTTTTTATCATTTACCAGCTCGAGGACGAGCAGGAATTAGGCTTCAAGATGCTCATACGTCTCCGTCGTATCTATAATTTTTGATTGTTTCATGCCAATATTATACAACTTTCACATATTTTGACAACTTTTTATATGATTTATTGGACTAACCTATTGATTCAGTGCCCAGTGCCAGTTCCTGTTTTCTGCATGTTTTTTGTATCACAGAGTATCCATATCAAACGAAGTCCAGATGCAATAAAATTTTACGGAGAATTATTTTGAAATATATGTGATTTTTGGGAGTTGGAATCACCGCAAACGGAGGCCCGAGGTGGGCACAACCCACCAGGGCGCGGTCCCGGAGCCAGGCGTGGCGTGGTGGGTTGTGCTCACCTTGTACGTCGGTTGGGGCTCTACTTTGGGTGCAAGGAAGCTTATATCCGGAAAAAATCGTGTCAAAATCTCAGCGCAATCGGAGTTAAAGGATCTCCGGAAATATAAGAAACGGTTTTTGGCCAGATCTGCAGAAGGAGAAACGAAGAGAACAGAGAGGGAGATCCAATCTCGGAGGGGCTCCCACCCCTCCGCCGCCATGGAGGCCATGGACCAGAGGGGGAACTCTCCTCCCATCTAGGGGGGAGGCCAAGGAAAAAGAAGAAGGAGGGGGCTCTCTCTCCCTCGCTTCTGGTGGCGCCGGAGTGCCACCGGGATCTACATCAACAATCTTGTTACCGTCAACAATCTTGCTACCGTCAACCCCTTCCCCTGCTGCAATCTCTACTTAAACATGGTGCTCAACTTCATATATAATTTCCCAATGATTTATGGTTATCCTATAATGTTTCAGTAGATCCGTTTTGTCATGTGGGTAAATCGTGATCTTGGTTGGTATGATTGTATATTTTATTTATGGTGATGTCCTACGGTGCCCTCCGTTCTCACGCAAACGTGAGGGCCCCGTTGTAGTGTGTTGCAATATGTTCATGGTTTGCTTATGGTGGGTTGCGAGAGTGACAGAAATTTAAACCCGAGTAGGTGGGGTATGACGTATGGGAATAAAGAGGACTTGATACTTAATGCTATGGTTGGGTTTCACGACCTTAAATTTTTTAGTAGTTACGGATGCTTGCTAGAGTTCCGATCATAAGTGCATATGATTCAAGTAGAGAAAGTATGTTAGCTCATGCCTCTCCCTCATATAAAGTTGCAAGAATGATTATCGGTACTTGTTATCGATTGCCTAGGAACAAATAACTTTCTTGTTGACACAAACCCTTTTACTAAACACCTAACTTTTTATTATCTTGCAAAGTACTTCTAGTTTTCTTCTTGCAAAGTAGTTCTAGCATCACTCCTACAACTATTTTCATACTTGTTTCCGGTAAAGCAAACGTCAAGTGTGCGTAGAGTTGTACCGGTGGTCGATAGAATTTGAGGGAATATTTATTCTGCCTTTAGCTCCTCTTTGGGTTTGACACTCTTATTTATCGAATAAGGCTACAAACGATCCCCTTTACTTGTGGGTTATCAGCTGCCGCTTGTTGTCGCCGTGTGCAGGGAGGAGGAGGGGGTGGCCACGCGAGAGGGACAGGGAGAGCAGCGGCGGAGACCAGCTCGACGACGGGAGAGGAGACCGAACGGGAGCGCGGCGGCGGCTGCAAGAGCGAAAGGAAGGGGCGCGATTGGGATGGTGGCTAGGGTTATCACCCAATCGATGCCCTTCTCTCCTTTACACAGACACGACCCACCCACAGATTGCCACGCAGGGGTAAGGACGCAAAATCCCACTAATGCCCTCGGTGGGATAAGGGAATTACAGACGGTGGCATGCAATTTTGAGCACGGGTCAACCACACCGGACCTCTACGCACCCATAGTCGCAGACAGAAGTGGCCCACCAGCCGCGTGCGCCACGAGTCAGAGAGAGAGGACAAATATTCCGAGGTAAGAGGAAAAAAGAACTGTCCATTGCTCCGGTTGCAAATTTTATCCAACGGCTCATGTCATCCCAGGGATAGATCCAATGGTCCAAAACGCATCAAGATGCAGATCCAACGGCCGAGAAGCCAAAATCACTAAGAAGCTCCAAGTTAACTTTGAAATAATCAATAAATCTGTGTGCGCAACATTCAATGACCAAGGATCCCTCTTTTCGACAAAAACGCACGGCGAACAACCTGAACCGGTTTTACCCATAAAACACACAACCACAAATGGAAAAAAAAAGTGGCAAACGAAAGATCCCAGAGACAGGAGCGATCACCTCAAGCGGCTGAGCTCTAGGCGCTCTAGTTTTCTAAAAACCTGATGCTATTTTCCTTTTGAGATAGGCTGATATTTTCCTTTCCAAACAACCACTAGAGCAAGTGTGAGCAAACGTCAGCGTCAAGAAAGGCAGCCGCTTTTTTTCCCCCTGAGAAAACGAAAGGCAACTTGACTACTGAAACTCGAAACATGCCCGTTTATTTATGGGCTTGATAACAACAACGGAACCAACCCAACCAAACCCAGGGTATGCACGCCATGCTCCGCGCGATGCGTCGCCATCGTGCTCACGCCGGCTAACTTCTCCATGGCAAATGGCAATGTGCTGCCAAAGTGGCAGGGCCAGCTTGACTGCGTATTTGTCTGGTCGTGCCGACGCCGTCTTCTCTGAAGCGGACGGCAGTCGCTCCTTCACGCTTGTTGTTGCAGGGGACGATGCAACAATGTACCTAGAAAAAAAATGATGCAAGCGTCGAGCCAGTGGCTATTCCTACATAACAAGTGGAATGCAAAAGCTCTTCTTGAACAGACAGTGATCAACGCTACTTCGTTTTGATAAGAACGTGCGACTCACAGAGGAGTGGGGGGTGATAAGAACGGGAGAGCATGGGCAAGAAACAGCCGTCTGGGTCTAAATCAGCATATGGAAAAAATGTGAGCCGCACACCTGGAACGAAGTACAAAACGGAGGTGTAATTCGTCTTTGCCACGTTCTCTTTTGTGGCGTAAGATGTATTCTTTTATATTGTGGGAAAAGGCGTAAGATATTTTGTCCCTAGTTACTCCGTTTTGCCATTGAAAGCCATGAGATATTTTTCCTAGCCGTGGAATTTTGAATAGACTATCAAAACGGCAAGGCTCGCTGACCAGAACGAAAATCACATGAAAATATCAGTAATTTTATTAGTTCCAAGAACGCAAAAGGTTTAAAATATATTCGTGAAATTTTTATAGTGCGAACATGGAGTGGAAATCTCAATACCTATAATATTGGTCAAAGTAGGGACAATGTTGGTCAAATTTCAGTTGATTCCGAGCAATTTTTTAAGTGGACACGGGGCTCAAATTCCAATGAACAAAATTTCGTGCAATGATTAACTTTTATTTTCAGTGTGTCATCAAGACATAACATTGAAATTATAATATTTTGAAATCACATTGAAATTCTGTTTGAATTGGAATTTAATTGAATAACTCAAGTTCAATTCTTGGGAGCCAAACTAGGTGTACTAGTATTTAGTTGTTTTAGCATTATTATATATGAGCGTCTAATTAGCAATCTAACTATTTGATCTAAGATTTTACCTATCACATACAATGATAGTCTAGCTCAGTGGCGGATCCAGGACCCAGGCCGGGGGGGGGGGGGGCCTGGGCCCCGGGCGTGGGGAGGAATTCCTTTGTTGATTGTAGCTTCTCAGGCACTGTTTGACACTGTAGCGGCACTGTAGTAAGCCTGGGGCCCGGGGCGTCTCGCTGGGCTGGCTCCGCCCCTGGTCTAGCTCTAATCTCCTCATGCATGTCATCGTCTTCTTTTCCACTGCTGCAACTCTCTAAGTCGCCAAGTTCATCATGTTCATTGTGCATTATGACCAGATCGATCCTTTTATTTATGTGAACCCAACCACCATCTTTGTCTTTGCATCTATTGATGTTGCACTTTCTTGCGTCGTCGGCTCCACCTTGACTATGCTGCCTCATCGTACCCGTTGCCAAACAAGAAAAAGTCCAAATATCTGAGCACAATGGAATTGGAAAAATGGTTGAGTTACTACTTGACAAACACCGCAACTAGTAGAGCTAGTGTGTATCCTGAAGAAAATATGCCCTAAAGGTAATAATAAAGTTGTTATTTTATATTTCCTTATTTATGATAAATGCTTATTATTCATGCTAGAATTGTATTAACCGGAAACTTGATACATGTGTGGATACATAGACAAAACACCATGTCCCTAGTAAGCTTCTACTAAACTAGCTCGTTAATCAAAGATGGTTAAGTTTCCTAACCATAGACATGTGTTGTCATTTGATAAACGGGATCACATCATTAGGAGAATGATGTGATGGACATGACCCATCCGTTAGCTTAGCATATTGATCATTCAGTTTTATTGCTATTGCTTTCTTCATGTCAAATACATATTCCTTCTACTATGAGATTATGCAACTCTCGGATACCGGAGGAATACCTTGTGTGATATCAAACGTCACAACGTAACTGGGTGATTATAAAGATGCTCTACAGATATCTCCGAAGGGGTTTGTTGGGTTGGCATAGATCAAGATTAGGATTTGTCACTCCGAGTACCGAAGAGGTATCTCTCGGCCCTCTCGGTAATGTACATCATAAGCTTGTAAGCAAACGACTAAGGAGTTGGTCACAAGGTGATGAAGGAAATATGCCCTAGAGGCAATAATAAAGTTGTTATTTATATTTTCTTATATCATGATAAATGTTTATTATTCATGCTAGAATTGTATTAACCGGAAACTTAGTACATGTATGAATACATAGACAAACAAAGTGCCCCTAGCATGCCTCTACTTGACTAGCTCGTTAATCAAAGATGGTTATGTTTCCTGACCATAGACATGTGTTGTCATTTGATGAACGCGATCACATCATTAGAGAATGATGTGATGGACATGACCCATCCGTTAGCTTAGCACTATGATCGTTTAGTTTATTGCTATTACTTTCTCCATAACTTATACATGTTCCTATGACTATGAGATTATGCAACTCCCAAATACCGGAGGAACACTTAGTGTGCTATCAAACGTCACAACGTAACTGGATGACTACAAAGATGCTCTACGGGTGTCTCCGATGGTGTTTGTTGAGTTGGCATAGATCGAGATTAGGATTTGTCACTCCGTGTATCGGAGAGGTATCTCTGGGCCCTCTCGGTAATACACATCACTATAAGCCTTGCAAGCAAAATAACTAATGAGTTAGTTGCGGGATGATGCATTATGGAACGAGTAAAGAGACTTGCCGGTAACGAGATTGAACTAGGTATTGAGATACTGACGATCGAATCTCGGGCAAGTAACATACCGACGACAAAGGGAAGAAAGTATGTTGTTATGCGGTTTGACTGATAAAGATCTTCGTAGAATATGTGGGAGCCAATATGAGCATCCAGGTTCCGCTATTGGTTATTGACCGGAGATGAGTCTCGGTCATGTCTACATAGTTCTCGAACCCGTAGGGTCCGCACGCTTAACGTTCGACGACGATCGGTATTATGAGTTTATGTGTTTTGATGTACCGAAGGTTGTTCAGAATCCCAGATGTGATCACAGACATGACGAGGAGTCTTGAAATGGTCGAGACATAAAGATCGATATATTGAAAGGCTAAGTTTGGACACCGAAATGGTTCTAGATGAGTTCGGGCATTTTTCGGAGTACCGGGAGGTTACCGGAACCCCTCGGGGAGTCAATGGGCCTTATTGGGCCTTAGTGGGAGATAGGAGGAGACGGCCAAGGTGGGGCGCGCCCCCCGAAGCCCAATCCGAATTGGGAGGGGGGTCGGCCCCCTTTCCTTCTTTCCTTCTCCCTCTTCCTTCTTCTCCTACTCCAACTAGGGAAAGGGCGGAAACCTACTCCAACTAGGAGTATGAATCCCCACTGGGCGCGCCATAGAGAGGGCCGGCCCTGCCCTCCTCCACTCCTTTATATACAGGGAGGGGGCACCCCATAGACACACAAATTGATTGTTTAGCCATGTGCGGTGCCCCCTCCACAGAATTCCACCTCGGTCATATTGTCGTAGTTCTTAGGCGAAGTCCTGCATTGGTAACTTCATCATCACCGTCAACACGCCATCGTGCTGACGAAACTCTCCCTCGGCCTCAGCTGGATCTAGAGTTCGAGGGATGTCACCGAGCTGAACGTGTGCAGATTGCTGAGGTGCCGTGCGTTTGGTACTTGATTGGTTGGATCGCGAAGTGTTGGAAATATGCCCTAGAGGCAATAATAAATTAGTTATTATTATATTATATTTCATTATTCATGATAATCTTTTATTATCCATGCTAGAATTGTATTGATAGGAAACTCAGATACATGTGTGGATACATAGACAACACCATGTCCCTAGTAAGCCTCTAGTTGACTAGCTCGTTGATCAATAGATGGTTACGGTTTCCTGACCATGGACATTGGATGTCGTTGATAATGGGATCACATCATTAGGAGAATGATGTGATGGACAAGACCCAATCCTAAGCCTAGCACAAAGATCGTGTAGTTCGTATGCTAAAGCTTTTCTAATGTCAAGTATCATTTCCTTAGACCATGAGATTGTGCAACTCCCGGATACCGTAGGAGTGCTTTGGGTGTGCCAAACGTCACAACATAACTGGGTGGCTATAAAGGTTCACTACAGGTATCTCCGAAAGTGTCTGTTGGGTTGGCACGAATCGATACAGGGATTTGTCACTCCGTGTAACGGAGAGGTATATCTAGGCCCACTCGGTAGGACATCATCATAATGTGCACAATGTGACCAAGGAGTTGATCACGGGATGATGTGTTACGGAACGAGTAAAGAGACTTGCCGGTAATGAGATTGAACAAGGTATCGGGATACCGACGATCGAATCTCGGGCAAGTACAATACCGCTGGACAAAGGGAATTGAATACGGGATTGATTGAATCCTCGACATCGTGGTTCATCCGATGAGATCATCGTGGAACATGTGGGAGCCAACATGGGTATCCAGATCCCGTTGTTGGTTATTGTCCGGAGAGTTGTCTCAGTCATGTCTGCATGGTTCCCGAACCCGTAGGGTCTACACACTTAAGGTTCTATGACGCTAGGGTTATTAGGAAGACTTGTATGTGATTACTGAATGTTGTTCGGAGTCCCGGATGAGATTCCGGACGTCACGAGGAGTTCCAGAATGGTCCGGAGGTAAAGATTTATATATGGAAAGTTGTTGTTCGGGTTCCGGGAAAAGTTCGGTTTTTTCCGGTATTGTACCGGGAAGCTTCTGGAAGGTTCTGGAGGATTCCGGAGGGGTCCGGAGGTCCGGAAAATGTTCCACCACGTCCAGTACAGCAGCATGGGCTGTAGGGGGCGCCCTAACCTTAATGGGCCAAGGGCACCAGCCCCCCCCAAGGCCCATGCGCATGGGAGAGGGGAAACCCTAAGGGGGAGGGCCTCCACTTGACTTGGGAGGCACTCCTCCCCACCTTGGCCGCCGCCCCCAACCATAGATGGGATATAAGGGGGGCCGGCCCCCTCTCTCCCCACCTATAAATAGTGGAGGGGTGGGAGGGCGGCCACACCCTTGAACCTGGCGCAGCCCCTCCCCTCCAATACCTCTCCTCCTCTGCGTGAGCTTGGCGAAGCCCTGCCGGAGAACTGCCACTCCATCACCACCACGCCGTCGTGCTGCTGTTGGACTCTCTTCCTCAACCTCTCCCTCCTCCTTGCTGGATCAAGGCGTGGGAGACGTCTCCGTTCCATACGTGTGTTGAACGCGGAGGTGCCGTCCGTTCGGCGCTAGGATCATCGGTGATTTGGATCACGACGAGTACGACTCCATCAAACCCGTTCACTTGAACGCTTCCGCTTAGCGATCTACAAGGGTATGTAGATGCACTCTCCTTCCCCTCGTTGCTAGATTACTCCATAGATTGATCTTGGTGATGCGTAGAAAATTTTAAATTTCTGCTACGATCCCCAACAGTGGCATCATGAGCTAGGTCTATGCGTAGTTTCTATGCACGAGTAGAACACAAAGCAGTTGTGGGTGTCAATATTGTCAATTTACTTGCCGTTACTAGTCTTATCTTGATTCGGCGGCATCGTGGGATGAAGCGGCCCGGACCGACCTTACATGTATGCTTACGTGAGACTGGTTCCACCGACTGACATGCACTAGTTGCATAAGGTGGCTAGCGGGTGTCTATCTCTCCCACTTTAGTCGAATCGGATTCGATGAAAAGGGTCCTTATGAAGGGTAAATAGAAATTGGCATATCACGTTGTGGTTTTCGCGTAGGTAAGAAACGTTCTTGCTAGAAACCTATAGCAGCCACGTAAAAACTTGCAACAACAATTAGATGACGTCTAACTTGTTTTTGCAGCATATGCCTTGTGATGTGATATGGCCAAAAGGATGTGATGAATGATATATGTGATGTATGAGATTGATCATGTTCTTGTAATAGGAATCACGACTTGCATGTCGATGAGTATGACAACCGGCAGGAGCCATAGGAGTTGTCTTAATTTATTTATGACCTACGTGTCAACATAAACGTCATGTAATTACTTTACTTTATTGCTAAAGCGTTAGCCATAGTAGTAGAAGTAATAGATGACGAGACAACTTCAAGAAGACACGATGATGGAGATCATGGTGTCATGCCGGTGACAATGATGATCATGGAGCCCCGAAGATGGAGATCAAAAGGAGCAAAATGATATTGGCCATATCATGTCACTATTTGATTGCATGTGATGTTTATCATGTTTTACATCTTATTTGCTTAGAACGACGGTAGCTTAAATAAGATGATCCCTCACTAAAATTTCAAGAAAAGTGTTCCCCCTAACTGTGCACCGTTGCGAAGGTTCATTGTTTCGAAGCACCACGTGATGATCGGGTGTGATAGATTCTAACGTTCGAATACAACGGGTGTTGACGAGCCTAGCATGTACAGACATGGCCTCGGAACACATGCGAAACACTTAGGTTGACTTGACGAGCCTAGCATGTATAGACATGGCCTCGGAACATGGAAGACCGAAAGGTCGAACATGAGTCGTATAGAAGATACGATCAACATGAGATGTTCACCGTTGATGACTAGTCCGTCTCACGTGATGATCGGACACGGCCTAGTCGATTCGGATCATGTTTCACTTAGATGACTAGAGGGATGTCTATCTGAGTGGGAGTTCATTAAATAACTTGATTAGATGAACTCAATTATCATGAACATAGTCTAAATTGTCTTTGCAAATATGTTGTAGATAAATAGCTCACGCTGTAGCTCCCTGTTTCAATACGTTCCTAGAGAAAGATTAAGTTGAAAGATATTATAAGCAATGATGCGGACTAGGTCCATAGTCCGAGGAGTGTCCTCACTGCTACACAGAAGGCTTACGTCTTTGATGCACCGCTCGATGTGCAAACCCCTACAACGTCGTCTGTGGATGTTGTGAACACCTGACAGACACATCCTGATGACTACTTGATAGTTTAGTGCACCATACTTTACGGCTTAGAATCGGGATTCCAATGACGTTTTGAACGCCGTAGAACATATGAGATGTTCCAAGAGCTGAAATTGGGATTTCAGGCTCATGCCCGTGTTGAGAGGTGTGAGACCTCTGACAAGTTCTTTTGCCAACAAGATGGAGGAGAATAGCTCAGCTAGTGAGCATGTGCTCAGAATGTCTGGGTGCTACAATCACTTAAATCAAGTGGGAGTTAAACTTCCAGATAAGATAGTGATTGATAGAGTTCTCTAGCCACTATCACTAAGCTACTAGATCTTCGTGATGAAATATGACATGCAACGGATGGAATTGATCCCGGAGTTGTTCGTGGTGCTTAAGACCGCAAAAGGTAGAAATCAAGAAGGAGCATCAAGTGTTGATGGTTTAACAAGACCACTGGTTTCAAGAAGGGCAAGGGCTAGAAGGGAAACTTCATGGATGGCAAACCAGTTGCCGCTCCAGTGAAGGAACCCAAGGTTGAACCCAAACCCGAGACTAAGTGCTTCTATTGTAAGGGGAACGGTCACTGGTAGCGGAATTACCCCAAATGCATGGTAGATAAGAAGGCTGGCAACTTCAACAAAGTATATACGTGTTATTAATGTGTACCTCACTAGTACTCCTGGTAGCACCTGGGTATTGGATACCGGTTCAGTTGCTATTATTGGTGACTTGAAGCAAAAGCTACGGACTAAACGGAGACTGGCTAAGGGCGAGGTGACGATGTGTGTTGGAAGTGTTTCCAAAGTTAATGAGATCACCATCGCATGCTCCATCTGCCTTCGGGATTAGTATTGAACCTAGATAAATGTTATCAGGTGTCTACGTTGAGCATGAATATGATTAGATCATGTTCATTGCAATACGGTTATTCATTTAAGTTAGAGAATAATGGTTATTCTGTTTACATGAATAATACCTTTCATGGTCCTGCACCCTATGTGAATGGTTCATTGAATCTCGGTCGTAGTAATACACATGTTCACGCCAAAAGATGTAGAGATAATAATGATAGTACCACTTTCTCGTGGCACTGCCGCTTAGGTCATATTGGCGTAAGATGCATGAAGAAACTCCATGTCGATGGATGTTTGGAGTCACTTGATTTTGAATCGCTTGACACATGCGAGCCATGCCTCATGGGCAGGATGACTAAGACCCCATTTTCAGGTACAATGAAACGGGCAAATGACTTGTTGGAAATCATACATACCGATGCGTGTGATCCAATGAGAATTGAAGCGTGCAGTGGATATCGCTATTTTCTCATCTTCACTGACGATTTGAGTAGATATAGGTATATTTACTTAATGAAGCACAAGTCTGGAACGTTTGAAAAGTTCAAGCGATTTCAGAGTGAAGTTAAGAACCATCATAACAAGAAGATCAAATTCCTACGATCTGATCGATGAGAATTTCTGAGTTATGAGTTTGGCAATCACTTAAGACATTGTGGAATTGTTTCACAGTTGAAGCCACCTGGAACACCACAGGGTAATGGTGTGTCCGGACGTCGTAATCGAACCTTATGAGATATGGTGTGATCTATGATGTCTCTTACCAATCTACCGTTTTCATTTTGAGGTTATGCGTTAGAGACAGCTGCATTCACTCTAGATAGGACACCATCTAAGTCCGTTGAGATGACGTCGTGTGAACATTGGTTTGGCAAGAAACCAAAGTTTTCGTTTCTTAATGTTTGGGCTGCGATGCTTAAGGCTTCAGCCGGAGAAGCTCGAACCCAAAAGCGGACAAACACATCTTCATAGAATACCCAAAGGTGACAGTTGGGTATACCTTCTATCTCAGATCCGAGGGAAAATTGTTTGTCACTAAGAACGGGTCCTTTCTCGAGAAGGAGTTTCTCTCGAAAGAATTGAGTGGGAGGAAGATAGAACTTGATGAGGTTGTCGAACCTTTGTTTCAACCAGAGAGTGATGCAACACAGAAAGATGTTTTCTGTGGTGCCTACGTCTGTTGAAGAGGAAGTTAATGATAGTGATCATGAAGCTTCGGATCAAGTTGCTATCGAACCTCATAGGTCGACAAGGATATGTACTACTCTTGAGTGGTACGGTAATCCTGTCTTAGATATCATGTTGTTAGACAACAATGAACCTACGAGCTATGGAGAAGCGATGGTGGGCCCGTATTCCGACAAATGGTTAGAAGCCATGAAATCCGAGATAGGATCCATGTATTAGAACAAAGTATGGACTTTGGTGGACTTGCCCGATGATCGGCAAGCCATTGAGATAAATGGATCTTTAAGAAGAAGACGGACATGGGCGGTAATGTTACCGTCTATGAAGCTCGACTTGTGGGAAAGAGTCTTTTCATAAGTTCAAGGAGTTAACTACGATGAGAATTTCTCACCCGTAGCGATGCTTAAGTCCGTCGGAATCATGTTAGCATTAGCTGTATTTTTCGATTATGAAATCTTACAGATGGATGTCAAAACAAGTTTTCTTACCAGTTTTCGTAAGAAAGAGTTGTATGTGATACAATCAAAGTTTTGTCGATCCTAAGGATGCTAAAAGGTATGCTGGCTCCAGCGATCCTTCTATGGACTAGAGCAAGCATCTCGGAGTCAGAATATATGCTTTGATGGAGTGATCAAAGCTTTTAGGTTTATACAATGTTTGCTAGAAACTTGTATTTACAAGAAAGTGAGTGGGAGCACTACAACATTTCTGATAAGTATATGTGGATGACATATTGTTGATTCAAAATGATGTAGAATTTCTGGAAAGCATAAATGGTTCTTTGAAGAGTGATTTTCAAAGGAAGACCTGGACAAAGCTGCTTACATATTGGGCATCAGGATCTATAGAAATAGATCAAGACGCCTGATGATACTTTCAAGGACGCACACCTTGACATGTTTTTGAAAGAGTTCAAAATAGATCAGTCAAAGAAGGGGTTCTTACCTGAGTTGTAAGGTGTGAAGTTGAGTAAGACTCAAAGCTTGACCACGGCAGAAGAAAGAGGAAGGACGAAGGTCGTCCCCTATGCTCTTGTCATAGGCTCTATACGGTATGCCATGCTGAGTACCGCACCTGATGTGTGCCTTGCCACATGTGTGGCAAGAGGGTACAAAGGTGATCTAGGACTGGATCACCAGATAGCGGTCAAAATTGTCCTTAGAGGAATAAGGAAATGTTTCTCGGTTATGGAGGTGATAAAGAGTTCGACGTAAAGAGTTACGTCGATGCAAGCTTAACACCTGTCCGGATAGCTCTGAGTAGAGATACCGGATACGTATAATGGAGCAATAATTTGGAATAGCTCCAAGTGGAACGTGGTAGCAGCATCTACGATATGACATAAAGTTTTGTGAAATACATAGGGATCTGAATATGGCAAGACCCGTTGACTACAACCTCTCTCACAAGCATAACATGATCAAACCCAGAACTCATTCAGTATTAATCACATAGTGATGTGAACTAGATTAGTGACTCTAGTAAACTCTTTGGATGTTGTACAGATTCATTAGTTGGGTCACATCGATGTGCCATACAAGTCCTCAATTCAAAGTCACGAACATCCGATTGGAACTAAGACTATTAGTGAGCATGCTATGGCGAATCGCGATCAGAAATTCCACTCTCATTTGAGAGAGGGTTCGACAATGTGGGTGGAAAACCACCGACACATCAGTAAAACGCTCCGTTACTGGCGATGGGTGACCCTTGCCTGCAAGACCTTGTAGACAATCGTGACACGTCAGGGGAAAGCACGAGAAGATGCTCGCCAGCAGCTCGCTCGCCATCATCACCCCTACAGAAAAGACGAAGGAGGATGCGCCAGGAAACAATCTCCGGTATGATTCGATCTGGCATGGGTGCAAAGGAATGCACACACTAGAGCCTGATTGGAGTGCAACCACTAGTTAGATTAGTGGCCAGAGCGTATCCGTAGCGGTACACACAGTCGGGAGACATGACTGTAATCAGCAGGAGTGATCATAAACATAATCCGAGGACAGTCATCTGAAGCAGAAATCGATGAGCGCACAAAGATCGAGCCACAAAGCAGATAGACAGCGTCAAAAAATAGTATGACCTGATAGGATCAGATAATGCGTTTATTGCATATTATAATATCATACCATGTAATATCTATTTTACTTTTGTTGTTGGTATAGGAAATGTCATCATTGTGTTCATTAAGTACAATCGTTTCACCTAATTTATTCATTATCAGCTATGAGGAATTTGTATTGATCTATTGGCGTAAGTAGCTCACTAGCAATAGTTATCGAATGTGTGATAGCGACTAGACACACACCTAGTGAGTTCACACTTAGTGGATATTGTACCTGCACGTATATGACATGTCTTATGTAGTGCGTCTGTTGTTGGTATTGTGTGTGTGTGTATTGTTGTCCTGGTATGCAATCACATAGATCACAACACATCACATCTTGTGAAGATTTTGGATACCCGTCTTCTCTAGCTCTGTTTGCACGGCAAAACATCTTTCCGTCCGGTGACGCAATCCGAGTAACCGGCAGCCGTATTCACGGGACATTGGATGTCGTTGATAACAGGGATCATACATCATCACATCCCAGGAGAATGATGGGTGTAGACGGTACTCTTATGTATCTTCCATATATAACCTACATAGCCTCAGCACTACAAAGTGATACGTCCGTATAATCTTGTATCATCGTCACACACATTTCCATATAAGCCTTGTTCTCTGAAATCGTCAACGTTATCTTCATAATTTTTTTCCCTAGATAATCCACAAAACAGTTTCTGAGATGTGCACCTACCCGGATAACCGTAGGATTGCTCCATGGAACTTGGGGCTGGGTGTAGCTCACACCCATTCAATCTGATCTGTTCTTTTGGGTCCTTCCTCAATCGAGACAAGTTTATGGACGACCGAATGCCTTCAACGCATCATGCAAATTGAACCGTGTTTAATCCATCCTCCCACGAACAGTTGCACTTTTTTGACGGTATCTCCATACACCCATCACGTTATGCGCTTATTGCCATCGAACACCAGTTGAAAGGTTTCTGATCGTAATGCGCGTAGCGAGATCCTATGACACAAGTATGATTGTGGAAAACTAAAAAGCAAAGACTCATATCATACAGATGCTCAACAGCAAAACACATATGAAAACATGTGTAAGGTATAAAATATAGCCTCAAGTAAAGTTACCGATAGACAAGACAGGAAAGAGGGGATGCCTTCCGGGGCATCCCCAAGCTTAGTCTTGGTTGTCCTTGAATATTACCTTGGTTCCTTGGCATCCCCAAGCTTAGGCTCTTGCCACTCCTTATTCCATAGTCCATCAAATCCTTACCCAAAACTTGAAAACTTCACAACACAAAACTCAACAGAAAATCTCATAAGCTCCGTTAGTATAAGAAAATAAATCACCACTTTTGGTACTGTTGTGAACTCATTCTTTATTTATATTGGTGTAATATCTACTGTATTCCAACTTTTCCATGGTTCATACCCCCCGATACTAGCCATAGATTCATCAAAATAAGCAAACAACACATAGAAAACAGAATCTGTCAAAAACAGAACAGTCTGTAGCAATCTGAAACTCTCGAATACTTCTGTAACTCCAAAAATTCTGAAATTAGGACAACATAGAAATTTGATACTACTTTGTGCAAAAAATAATTAGTATTTTATCACGCTTCTGTTAATGAAATCTGGCAAGCGAAATCTATTTTTCAGCAAGATCAAATCAATGATACAACCAAAGTACAAAGGCTTACTTGGAACAAAACTAATTAAAAACACAATGAGCCAATAAACATAATAATGATGTGGCCATATCTCATAAACAGAAAAAATAAAAATATTGGTTCCCCAACAACTTCTTAAACCTTAAGTAGGCGTGATAATTTTATAATGCCACATGAACCAAAAAAATGAAGCAAAGAGAGAATAAAGCGAGGTGCAAAACATTAAGTCTAAACATATCCATCATATGCATTTTAACAGGCAAACAAATTAAAAGCCACAAAACCTAAGAATGCAAGAAGAAAAAAGATAACAAAATCAAGTACACGAAGGTATTGTAGACTATGGAAAATTCTGACAAACATATTTTCTCTCCATAGATAATTACTTAGATATCATAATCAAGATCACCAAATAAGCTATCGCATAAAATCGCTCAGATCACATGCCATACAAGTTGACACTGAAGGAGGTTGATCACGGGATGATTGTTGTTCTCAAATAAGCGAAGATAAACGATAAGAAAGAGAAGCTCCTATGTACTCCTCGGTCAACATCTATATATTCAAAAATTCAATAACGAATTGATCTCCAAAGTAGTGAGAATTGAACAAGGTAAATCATTATCATAAGTTACACTCCTCAACGGATCTCTATTGCACATATTATCAATATCAATATATCACATAGCTCAAATTTTACACAAGATCATAAAAACATATGACAACGATGCCAATCATGGAAATTATACTAGAGACAAATATGTGAGAGTAGACATTAGCATCCCCACTGGGTTTTGCATTATTATTAGCATATAAACATCATATATCACCATGCAAATGACTCATCAAGAGTTAAAGATCTAATTTTCAATAAATTCTCTTTTAAACACTTCATGCACAATTAGTTTACAATTTTCAAGCAAAACTTCATCAGATAATCATGCATTAACTCAACTAGCGAGTGATCATCATATGATCTTGAAAAAGATGATCAAAGTAGGAAACTTTAAGTGATCCATAACACTCTTGTTTCCGATTTTCAATAAACACATAATTATACAAAGAAAACAAACAAAGGCGAAACTCAATGAGCATAGGAAAAACAGGAAAAAAGAAAGGAAAGAAGATGAATAAAAAGGCAAATTTTTGTTTTTTTGAAAATTTTAGAAGTGGGGGAGAGGAAAATGAGAGGCAAATGGAAAATAATGTAATGCAAGAGATGAGAGTTTATGATGGGTACTTGGTAGGCTTGATGTAGATCTCCCCGAAAACGGCGCCAGAAATTCTTCCTGCTACTTCTTGAGCTTGTGTTGGTTTTTCCCTTGAAGAGGAAAGGGTGATGCAGCAAAGTAGAGATAAGTATTTCCCTCAGTTAAGAACCAAGGTACCATTCCAGTAGGAGATACACGCAAGTCTCCAATCTATGCACTTGCACAAACAATCAAACACTTGCACCCAACGCGATAAAGGGGTTGTCAATCCCTTCACGTCACTTGCAAAGGTGAGATCTGATAGAGATAGATATAAAAGATTACTAAAACGTAAAAGTAAATAAATAAATTGCAGGTATTTTTGGGTTTTTTGGTTTATAGATCTGAAAATATAGATGGAAAATAGACCCGGGGGCCATAGGTTTCACTAGAGGCTTCTCTCTTGAAGGAAAATAATACAGTGGGTGAAAAATTGCGTACTTTGATAGAAAAGCGCAAAGTTACTGATTCCAAGGCAATGGATTATGATAAGCCGAGCGACATCGAGTTGTTCTAGCGATACCCAGGCATTCCTCATCATCTACTACATATTCGATCTATGACGAGACCCGCTACGGACAACACTCAGTGTATTATCATGACGAATAGATAACCGCTTAAGCCAATGAGGAGTGATCTAGGATAACCCAGAATACATGCAATAAACCCTAGCTCTTATTTACCCTTGATGGCAACATATAACACATGCTCGGCTTTACCCTTTAGTCATTATGAGTGAAATCAAGATTGAACCCAAAGCTAAGCACCTCTCCCTTTGCAAGAAAAACCAATCTAGTTGGCCAAACCAAACGATAATTCGAAGAGAAATAAAGATATCAAATCATGCATATAAGAATTCAGAGAAGATTCAAATAATATCATAGATAAGCTGATCATAAATCCACAATTCATGGATCTCGACAAACACACCGCAAAATATTACATCGGATAGATCTCCAAGAACATCGAGGAGAACATGGTATTGAGAATCAAAGAGAGAGAAGAAGCCATCTAGCTACTAGCTATGGACCCGTAGGTCGTGGTAAACTACTCACGCTTCATCGGAAGGGCAATAGAGTTGATGTAGAAGCCCTCCGTGATTGAATCCCCCTCCGGCAGGATGCCAGAAAAGGCCCCTAGATGGGATCTCACGAGAACGGAAGGTTGCGGCGGTGGAAAAGTTTGTGATGCTTGGTTTGGGAATATATGTGAATATATAGGAGGAAGATCTAGGTCAGGGGGTCACCGAGGGGCCCACAAGGTAGGGGCGTGCGCCACCTTGGGGCCTTGTGGCTCTTCTGACTTGCACTCCAAGTCTCCGTGGATCATCTTGGTCCAAGAAAATATCATGAAAGTTATATTAGCCCGTTAGAATCTCCCGGACCCGTTTGCATATCTTCTATTAGAATAACGTCACGAATCCAAAACAGGAAAAAACAACTGTCACGGTCCTAGTTAGAAGTTAGTCCAAATCTAATAAAAAACAATATAGAAGGCAATAAAATCGTCAAATAGATGAACATACCGGTAGCAAACATGAGAAAATAAAATTATAGATACATCGACGACTCAAATGACTAGCACAAATAGTCAATAGAATAATACACAAGCGTCCACCATCTGTGATGAACCACAAGTAAGGGTAAAGAGGGGACAAACATAGTAAACTTATTCAATAGGTAAGCGTGTCGAACCCAATGGGGAGCAGAAAGGAAGATTGACGAGTCTGGTTGAGAAGGTAATTTCTACAAGCACAAATGTCGGGTAACAGGTTTTGATTAGCAAGATATAATTGTATAACAATAAAGAGCAAGTCTTTATATATGGAAAGTTGTTGTTCGGGTTCCGAGAAAAGTTTGGTTTTTTCCGGTATTGTACCGGGAAGCTTCCGGAAGGTTCCGGAGGATTCTGGAGGGGTCCAGAGGTCCGAAAAATGTTACACCACGTCCAATACAGCAGCATGGGCTGTAGGGGGGCGCCCTAACCTTAATGGGCCAAGGGCACCAGCCCCCCCAAGGCCCATGCGCATGGGAGAGGGGAAACCCTAAGGGGGAGGGCCTCCACTTGACTTGGGAGGCACTCCTCCCCCCCTTGGCCGCCGCCCCCAACCCTAGATGGGATCTAAGGGGGGCCGGCCCCCTCTCTCCCCACCTATAAATAGTGGAGGGGTGGGAGGGTGGCCACACCCTTGAACCTGGCGCAGCCCCTCCCCTCCAACACCTCTCCTCCGCGTGAGCTTGGCGAAGCCCTGCCGGAGAACTGCCACTCCATCACCACCACGCCGTCGTGCTACTGTTGGGCTCTCTTCCTCAACCTCTCCCTCCTCCTTGCTGGATCAAGGCGCAGGAGACGTCTCCGTTACGTACGTGTGTTGAACGCGGAGGTGCCGTCCGTTCGGTGCTAGGATCATCGGTGATTTGGATCACGACGAGTACGACTCCATCAACCCTGTTCACTTGAACGCTTCCGCTTAGCGATCTACAAGGGTATGTAGATGCACTCTCCTTCCCCTCGTTGCTAGATTACTCCATAGATTGATCTTGGTGATGCGTAGAAAATTTTAAATTTCTGCTACGATCCCCAACACGAAGATGTTCGACTACATCAATCGCGTTACTTAACGCTTCCGCTTTCGTTCTACGAGGGTACGTGGACACACTCTCCCTGCTCGTTGCTATGCTTCTCCTAGATAGATCTTGCATGATCGTAGGAATTTTTATGAAATAATGCGTTCCCCAACGGGTGATGTGTTACGTAACGAGTAAAGAGACTTCTTGGTAATGAGATTGAACTAGGTATGAAGATACCGACGATCGAATCTCGGGCAAGTAACATACCAATGGACAAAGGGTATTATGTATGTTGTCATAACGGTTCGACCCATAAAGATCTTCGTAGAATATGTAGGAGCCAATATGAGCATCCAGGTTCCGCTATTGGTTATTGACCCGAGAGGTGTATCGGTCATGTCTACATAGTTCTCGAACCCGTAGGGTCCACACGCTTAACGTTCGTTGACGATATAGTATTATATGACTTATGTGATTTGGTGACCGAATGTTGTTCGGAATCCCGGATGAGATCACGGACATGACGATGAGTCTTGAAATGGTTGAGAGTTAAAGATTGATATATAGGACGATGAAATTCAGACACCGGAAGTGTTCCGGAGGGTACTGGGTACATATTGGGTTACCGGAAGGGGTTCTGGGCACCCCCGACAAAAGATATGGGCCTTATGAGCGAAGAGGGGAAACACACCAGCCACAAGGGGCTGGTGCGCCCCCATATGGGCCGGCCTAAGTGGAGAAGGAAAAGGGGAGGAGGAAAGTAAAGAGAGGGAATAGGATTCCCCCTTCCTTTTTTCGAGGAACTATTCCCCCTTCCTTTCCCCTCCCCACTCTTTCCTTCCCCCTTTCGTATACAAGGAAGGGGGGGGGGGCAGGGCAAGACAAGGCCCCTAGGGGGCGGCGGCCAAGCCCTAGGGCGCCCTGGTTGCCTCCCCTCCCCTCCCACCTATATATATGTGGGGAGGGGGCGCGTCACAAGCACACAACATCAATTGTTAGCCGTGTGCAGCGCCCCCCTCCACAGTTTACACCCCCGGTCATATTCTCGCGGTGCTTAGACGAAGCCCTGCGCGGATCACTTCACCATCACCGTCACCACACCATCGTGCTGACGAAACTCATCTACTACCTCAACACCTTGTTGGATAAAGAAGGCGAGGAACGTCATCACGCTGAACGTGGTAGAACTCGGAGGTGCCGTACATTCGGTGCTTGATCGGTCGGAGCTGGAAGAAGTTCGACTACATCAACCACGTTGTCAAACGCTTCTGCTTTCGGTCTACGAGGGACGTGGACACACTCTCCTCCTCTCGTTACTATGCATCTCCTATATAGATCTTGCGTGAGCGTAGGAATTTTTTTGAAATTGCATGCTACGTTTCCCAACATATCCCTCACTTTCTTTTTAGTCTGCCTATTAGGTTTTTCTGAAGTCAAACTCTCCAAAGTTTTAGCAAGTTTATATAAAAATATAAACATTCACAATATAACATCAAGATCGTTAGATTCCATGAAATAAATTTTGATATTATATTTATTAGGTGCTATAGAAGCTTATACTTTTTATACATCAACTTGGTCAAACTTTGCAAAGTTTAACTTGAGACAAATCTAATGCACAAAGTAAGAAAAAAGGAGGAGGGGGAGTATATACTCTTATAAAGACCCGAGTTGGTGATGATTTATTCACACTCAGAGATTAGATTTTAGTTGTCAAGAAATTAATTGCCACAATTATGATATATTTTATGAAGTAGGTAGATGTATCGGGATCTTTTGATTATTATTTTTGATAGAAACACTGTAAGGGAACCCCCTACAGTATAATTGGTGCAACAAACCCAAATTGCAAGTACCAAGTGTTGAACCTGGGTGGGTGGGAAGGCATCAACCCCTTCCCACCACTAAGCTATGCCTTAGTCTGCAATATTTGATTTGATTATTTGATTTGATTGATTTATGTTTTGAGATATTGTTTTATTTGCCCAAAGTTTAACTTGCTCGTGCAATAGAAAAACACTTCTATATCAAGTATATCAGTATATAAATTATGTAGCAATGTATGAATATTTGACCGCGGAATCGAACCGTCTGTTTTAAGAAAAGAAAATGTAAAGCATATACGAACACAAAAACAATGTGAAACTACCATGCACGACAACGTGGGAGAACACGGCTTACTGAGAATTATATTAGTCATAGCTAACTACCCATGCGTTGCAACTGGAGCATACATATTGTAGTGGTTCAACATCAATTTTGTATGACATATACATTGCAGACATCATATGATTTAATTTGATTTGAGTATGGATAGAGAAAGTCAAAGAAAATTTTGATTTAGGTGAAGTTTTGGTAAGATTTGATTTGATTTGGTTTAAGTATGGACAGATGCAGATTTTTTTTTATTTAGTAAAGATTTGGTTTGACTTGATTGAGTTAATGCAAGACGTTAGCTTTGTAAAAGTACCATTTGATTTATATTGTTCCAAGTTACTCTGAGAAATATTGGGGAAATTTCGAAAATATAAAAAAGGAAGAAAATGCTCCTAGCTGTGTGCAGGCTGTACGATTTCACACGAGAACACGTGGCCGTCAAACGCATACAACAATCTTGGTAGGTGCTGTACTACTCATACACCGCCACGCGCTTCCAGGTGGTCCCGGGGGGCGCAGAAAACAAAACATGCTCATGGACCACGCCCATGATATTTTCCCACGATTTTTTGGCAAAATATTTTCCCACGATGGCAGGCCATCCTCTCCTCTCTACAAAAGCACCGGCAACCCCCCCGGAGAGGGAGCCCGCAGCCACTCCTTCCTCATCGGTTTCCTCCGCCGCGAGATCGCCCGTTTTCTCTCGATACTTCCGACGACCGGAGCGGAAGACGAATACAAATCCCGTCGAATTCGCCTGTTCGTCGTTCCATCTTCTGCCTCTCTCTATCTGTGTGGTGGTTCACCCAATTCGTTTGTGTTAATCTCGATTCAATCGCCCGCGCGCCATGGGATTGGGGAGCGACGCGAGCTCGTCGTCGTCGCGGCTGGACTCGGCGCCGCTGCTGCCGCACCACAGCGCCGAGGGGGGGCACCTGTCGTCGCAGCCCAAGACCTTCGCGAACGTGTTCATCGCTGTGGTCGGCGCCGGCGTGCTGGGCCTGCCCTACACGTTCTCGCGCACCGGCTGGGCCGCGGGCTCCATCCTGCTCCTCTCCGTCGCGCTGCTCACCTTCTACTGCATGATGCTGCTCGTCGCCTGCCGCCGCCGCCTCGCCGACGACCACCCGAAGATGCTCTCCTCGTTTGGGGATCTGGGGGACGCCGTGTTCGGCGCGCCCGGCCGCCTCGCCGTGGACACCATGCTGGTGCTCAGCCAGGCCAGCTTCTGCGTCGGGTACCTCATCTTCATCTCCAACACCATGGCGCACCTCTACCCCGTCTTCGCCCCCTCCTCGAACGTCTTCCTCTCCCCTAAGGCGCTCTTCATCTACGCCATGCTGCCGTTCCAGCTCGGGCTCAACTCCATCAAGACGCTCACGCTCCTCGCGCCGCTCAGCATCTTCGCCGACGTCGTCGACCTCGGCGCCATGGGGGTCGTTGTTGGCCAGGACGTGTCGACTTGGCTCGCCGCGCACCCACCCGTCGCCGCGTTCGGCGCCCCCGCCGCGCTCCTCTACGGTGCGGGCGTGTCCGTGTACGCCTTCGAGGGCGTCTGTATGGTCCTGCCGCTGGAGGCGGAGGCCGCGGACAAGAAGAAGTTCGGCGCCACGCTCGGGCTGTCCATGACGTTCATAGCTGTCATGTACGGGCTGTTCGGCGTCATGGGGTACGTCGCGTTCGGCGACGCCACGCGCGACATCATCACCACCAACCTCGGCAGCGGGTGGCTGTCGGCCGCCGTGCAGCTGGGGCTGTGCATCAACCTCTTCTTCACCATGCCGGTGATGATGAACCCGGTGTACGAGGTCGCCGAGCGCCTGTTCCACGGCAAGCGCTACTGCTGGTGGATGCGGTGGGTGCTCGTGGTCACCGTGGGGCTCGCGGCCATGCTTGTGCCCAATTTCACCGACTTCCTCTCCCTCGTGGGGAGCAGCGTCTGCGTGCTGCTCGGCTTCGTGCTGCCGGCCACCTTCCACATCAAGGTGTTCGGCGCCGAGATGGGCTGGGTCGGGGTTCTCAGCGACGTCCTCCTGGTGGTGCTCGGCCTCGTGCTCGCCGTCTTCGGCACCTACTCGTCGTTGGTGCAAATCTTCCACTCTTCCAGCGCTTAAATTCCGGTGTTCGCCGAGGATTAATTTGCTCGGTGCATTGGCTCTCTCATCCACGCTGGTTAACTTAAGCTCCCGCGTAGTAGTTTTCCACGCTACGAGAAGGGGATCAGCGGATCAGAGAGGAATCGCCTGGCTCAGCTATTTGTTGATCTGGGAAATGGATTGCGTGCATTCGTTGGGAATTCTTGTTCAGATTGTTAGTATGAGATACTACTAGTTGATTGGAGGCATGGAGAAATCTGTATGGTTTTGCTACGACAGATTCCGATCATGTCTGCCCATAGCATTCTTCTACTCTGTTCATGTCCTAGATGTTCCAGCTGCAGTGCATATGGAATGGATGAAAGGATACGAATTTCAGTATTTAGTTACTTGTGCGTCGTAGTGTCAGCGTGCAAGATTGTGTCTTGTGTGTGGTTAATTGGGCTAGGCAAGCAATTGGGACGACTTACATTGCTTGTCAAAGCACCATTACGTGATACTCCTAGCATAAACGTTGTATACGTTTCGAACTGTTGTACTATGTCCCAAGCAAGCAACGCAAGCTTGTAAAGGGTCCTGAAGGAATGAAATTGGAACTATGAATTGCTTTTATTTGACTTTGTCCATTGTTTCATGACAGACGTTCCTGAGAGAGTTCTATTACGGCATCGATCAATTGGATTGAGATTCGCATCACGGAATATTACGAGTTCTCATGACATGATATTTTTGTGCTGATCTATTTACATTCTGCAAGCAGAAGGAACAGGGAAAGCCCGGAAGAAGAAAAAAGAGGACGCAGACCAACCGTGCAAGCTGCGGTAGCCCTGCGTGGTCGGTCAGTCGTCCTCACGTACCAGGCGAAGTATCTCTTCTTATCTTCTCCCCTGCGCCTTCCGTCACTTTTCTCTCGTCGCTTCTACCTTTTTTATCCAGGCAAAAGCACAACGTCGTTATCATAGCGCAACGATCCAAGCTGTTGCTGTCGTCCGGATTAGAGCTTATCTTTCAGCCATTCGACGGCTTCCGCTGAACGGCGACGTTTTTCTCCAAAGCTTCACCATAAACAATGAGGCAAACAGATAGCGACTCGTGTGTTTATTTCAGCATCCCGTGAGTTGTTTTTCTTTCTTCAGTGGACCAATTTCATACGGTGGTTTGTGAAATCGTGATCCCTAGCTTTCTCATGCTGATGCGTCTAGATGTTGTAATATCCCTTGGGCCTCAGCGTGATTCCTGGGCATAGAAAAGAAACAGAGAGCATGGAGAAAGGACATCGAAATTTTCTTAGTCATCATACTCTCCGAATCGGTCCACCTTCTCAGTCGACATAGGCATAGTTTTGACCTCATATGGCTTTACTGTTGTCACTTTGTCATTTTTATATTTTTTGTCAGACTGTTTGTTTGATGGCTGTATGCATCTTAGCTATGTAGAGGCCGAGTGTCGCCCTTTATGCTTTGTATCCGTTTGATGCTACATTTTAAGTTAATAAAAACGCCTTTTATCAAATCGAAAAAAACACTCTGATCGTTGCCCTTGCCTCTGCCATATAGCAATGCTCTCTGTGACGTCCGAATAATTAGACTACAGTAATTTCCTGTTAATGATGCCATGTCATCTCGGTTACCGTTAATAATCTCGTATTAGTTCAAAACCGATTCGAATTCAAATTCAAAATCAAGCAAACAATAAAACTTTTCAAATATTAAAACTAAAATGTTCGAAGTGAACCAAATATTGCATAGGAAATTTTGGTGGAGAAGCCACACTTTTATAAAAATGTAAAATACTCTAGATTTTTTTTAAACAGTAGCAAAAACAATTAGTTGAATGCCTTTTACATTAAATAAAATATTAAGCTATTTTGTTTAGTTGCCCAAATTTATGTGGCAGTAGCCTATTTATTAACACTAAAGTAAGGACTACTTTTATAGTTTATAAAACTAAAATAAAAGAGGAACTTAAATTAAAACAGAAAAGAAATAAAGAAAAAAGAAAAAAAAGAAAAACAGAAAACAAAACTAACAAAAAGAAAAGAAAAGAAAAGGAAAAAGTAAAAAGAAAACCCCACCCCCTAGGCCAACCGACCCAACAGGCCGGCCCAGCCGCGCCCGCTACTACTATCCCCCATCCTCGAATCCTTAACATCCTCACGACCGCACACCCCCCCCCCTCCCCACGTCTCTCCTCCCCCCTCCCGATCCGATCTGGATCGGGGATGAAACCGCCCCCCTCTCTCTCGTGACGCCTCGCCCACACCCCGTCGCTGGACTCCCCCGTCACCGCGCGCCCGCACCGTCCCACACCCGACGCACCCATGACCGTGCCCCGACGCCTAGCGCTCGCCGTTGCCCGGGGCCACCTCGCCGGACGCCATCGTCTTCGTCCTCTCCGTCGTTGAACCGCCCCGCCCTCGTCACCGCCATCGCCCGTCATCGTCCCCGCCTTCCTCCCCACGCTCCACTGCCCATTCCCTACGGCCATTGTGAGCCCTCCTCTCCTCTCTTCCCCCCGCGCCTGTAGCTCGCCCGCTCCGGCGCCCGTCGCACGCCCGCCCCGCTCACTTGCCGCGCCCCCTGCACGCGCATGTGCGCGCACACCCGCAGCCGCCCGTGGCCTGGCCCCCTGTAGTCCCCGCCGACCACCGCGCTGCCCTGCTCCCTCTGTTGCACCACCGCTAGCTCCCCCTAGTCAGCGCCCGCTCGCCCCGTCCGGCTCGTCGTGCCCCTGCCCCCGCGTCGCCACCACACCGCGCTGCCCCGCTCACCCCTCGCTGAGCTCGCCTCGGCTCCGACCGCGCTCCCGCTCGTCGGCCACGCCCCGCCGCGCAGTCCCGCGCTCCCCGCTGGCCGCACCCCTGCCCCACGGCCACTTCCTCCGCCCCGCGGCACTCCCCGCAGTGCCGCTACCTCCCCAGGTCGCCATGGCCTGCGCCCGTCCGCGCGGCCCCTCTCCAGCGCCGCCTCGCCACCTCTCCCTGCCGCTCGTCGTTCGGCCCGCGCGGCACTGCCAGCCTCTGCCGCCCCTGCTTTCCCGCAAGCCACGCTGGCCGTGCCCATCGCCGACTCCTCTGCGCGCGTGCCGCCACGGCTGGCTAGGACCGGTGCCCAGTCGGGTGCACCCCCGTGGGCCAGCGCCCATTCGGGTTGTGCCCGTTCGCCCACACCCGCTAAGGCCATGGGCCAATGACACGAGGGCCCCACGACCAGAGAACGTTAAAAAAATAAAATTAATTAATTAATTAATTAAAGAATTAATTAAACTTAATTAATCATGTTTAATTAAACTAATTAAACATTAGTTTCCTAATTAACCTAATTAGTTAATTAGCTAATTAAGTAGTCACTGACTAGTGGGGCCCACCCCTAATTAATCCTGGTTAGGTTAATTAAAATGTGTCGCTGACAGGTGGGACCCACCTGTCAGGTTGACCAGGTCAACGGTCAACGTTGACTACTGACATCAGCGTGCACTGTTCTGGATAATGTTGATTTAAAATAATTAAATAAATCCTAAAAATGATTTAAATCTTTTAAAATTAATATAAAATAAACCGTAGCTCGGATGGAAAAACTTTGTACATGAAAGTAGCTCAGAACGACGAGACGAATCCGGATACGCAGCCCGTTCGTCTGCCACACATCCCTAGCATAGCGAACACGCAACTTTCCCCTCCGGTTCTTTTGTCCGAAAACGTGAAATGCCGGGGATACCTTCCCGGATGTTTTCCCCCTTTGCCGGTATCACCTGTCCCTACGTTAGGTCACCCCTAGCACAACGTATTGCCGCGTCTTGCTTTGTGTTACATTTGATTGCTCTGTTATTTATTGTGTTCCCCCTCCGTTACTCCTTTCCGGTAGACCCCGAGACTGCCGGCGACCCTAGTTCGACTACGGTGTCGACGACCCCTCTTTCTTGCGAGAGCAACCAGGCAAGCCCCCCTTTGATCACCAGATATCACCTACTCTTCTCTCTACTTCCTGCATTAGAGTAGTGTAGCATGTTACTGCTTTCCGTTAATCCTATCCTGATGCATAGCCTGTCCTTGCTACTACTGTTGTTACCTTTACCTGCAATCCTAAATGCTTATTATAGGATGCTAGTATTCCATCAGTGGCCCTACATTCTTGTCTGTCTGCCATGCTATACTATCGGGCCATGATCACTTGGGAGGTGATCACGGGTATATACCTATATACATAATACATGATATATGTGGTGACCAAAGTCGGGTCGGCTCGTAGAGTACCTGCGAGTGATTCACGGATTGGGTCCGAAAGGACGTTTGTCCCGACGGCCCTCTGAGTGGATCTTTGTGGTGGAGCGACAGGGAAGGTTGAGACCGCCTAGGAGAGAGGTGGGCCTGGCCCTGGTCGGCGACCGCGGTTATTTCAAAATAACACTCTTAATGAGATCTGGGTATTTGATCTGAGTCTGGCCATTGGCCTATACGCACTAACCAACTACGCGGGAACAGTTATGGGCACTCGACGTCGTGGTATCAGCTGAAGCCTTCGTGACGTCAGCGACTGAGCGGCGCGCGCCGGGTTGGACTGGAATGCCTGCTCTTGTATAAGGGAGGCTAGGTCTGCTCGCCAGCCGCGTACACAACGTGCAGGTGTGCAATGGGCAATGGGCCCAGACCCCTGCGCCATAGGATTTAGACCGGCATGCTGACCTCTCTATTGTGCCTAGGTAGGGCTGCGACGTGTTGATCTTCCGAGGCCGGGCATGACCCAGGAAAGTGTGTCCGGACAAAGGGGACCGAGCATGTTGGGAAATGTGGTGCACCCCTGCAGGGAAGTTGATCTATTCGAATAGCCGTGTCCCTCAGTAAAAGGACGACCCGAAGTTGTACCTTGACCTTATGAGAACTAGAACCAGATACTTAATAAAACACACCCTTCCAAGTGCCAGATACAACCGGTGATCGCTCTCTCACAGGGCGACGAGGGGAGGATCACCGGGTAGGATTATGCTATGCGATGTTACTTGGTGAACCTACCATCTACTCTCTTCTACATGCTGCAAGATGGAGGTTGCCAGAAGCGTAGTCTTCGATACAACTAGCTATCCTCCTCTTATTCCGGCATTCTGCAGTTCAGTCCACATATGTTACCCCTTTTCCATTTGATACCAATGCATACATATAGTGTAGCTCCTTGCTTGCGAGTACTTTGGATGAGTACTCACGGTTGCTTTGCTCTCCCTTTTCCCCCTTCCTATACCCGATTGTTGTGACCAGACGTTGGAGTCCAGGAACTAGAGGAGCCCGAGGTTGATTCTACGTGGAGTTCGACTTCGAGGAGTAGTTAGGAGGTCCCAGGCAGGAGGCCTTGCCTTCTCGATCGTTGGTACTTTTGTGCTAGCCTTCTTAAGGCAAACTTGTTTAACTTATGTCTGTACTCAGATATTGTTGCTTCCGCTGACTCGTCTATGATCGAGCTCTTGTATCCGAGCCCTCGAGGCCCCTGGCTTGTAATATTATGCTTGTATGACTTATTTTATTTGTAGAGTTGTGTTGTGATATCTTCCTGTGAGTCCTTGATCTTGATCGTACACGTTTACGTGTATTATTGGTGTATGATTGAATCAGGGGTGACACAAGTTGGTATCAGAGCCGACTGTCTGTAGGAATCCCCCTTCCACACTCCGTGGCCGAAGTTGTGTCTAGTCATTGAAAAACTTTTACTAACATGGCTGTGTGGATTACGGGCCCACGTCGCCATTGGGTGGTAGTAGGATCTTTTATTCCTCGACCTATACTCTGGGACGCTGATCTCTCATCTTTCGGGTTAAATGATTTTGCTAACTCTAACTCTAGGTTCTCGTAAATACTTTCTCTCGGAGAGCTCCTTCATTTCAGATGATGGCCTGCTTCACCAGAAGATTCCGAAGATACTCTTCGATATTCTCTCTAGACTTTGTGACCACCACTTTTTGATATTCCCGACCACCGATAAATCCTTATGGATAACTTCTTACACTTGTCGTTCATACCTTTGTTCCCAGTTGCCCCTGTTATTACTTGATACCCTAAAAAATTCTTTGATAATTCAAGAATCCTTTGTGCCCGTCGCTTTGCAGCTCCTTGTCGCAGAAATACCCATACGGATAATTCCTCACCCTTATCGAGGATTCGTTCATCCCCAGTTGATCATGTGTTTCACAAAATTCTTTGAATGCTATTCGATCTCCGAAAATCCTCAACAACCTATTGCTCTTGAAATTCTTGCTTGTTTGCATTATGGTTAACCTCATAAGTCCGGTAATCTTATTGGTATCCTTAGTCATTATCAGCTGGAGTCTATTGAATCAATATGCTGCGAATGCTCGCAATCCTTAATCAGATCCTTCATTCGTCCTTCCGGCTCAGACGTCATTTTAAACATGAGCTGGATCTCGACCAATCAAATTGCCATCGATTGTACCCCTAAGGCTATTCAACTTATCCATCCCTAATAAGAGCATTGCTCCTGATCCCTTGTCTTGGAATTCATAATTCCTTTTGCATTTGAGCTTTGAGTTAGTCAGTTGTTTCTATAATCTGATCTCCTTGCATTCTTTGTTCCTCTGGTTGAGTACTGATGCTCACATTGGATCCCTTGTGGACCACCAGACCCTTTGTCGGATTTTATCCAACAACGTCCTTCATATTCAATAAGCTTGTGAGCCTTTCCTTGGATACATAATGCCTTTGGTAAATTGTATCCTCTGCTTTCTCAAACATGCTCTACTATCGAGCTTGTGTTATTTAGTCCGAAGTTTGTGGTATATGTTCCTAAGATGACCTGATGGGTTGAACCTATGCCTTCCCTAATCCGTGTGAACCCGAAAGATTTCACGGATCATACTTATCTAGTATTGTACCAGGTAAAACTTTCGACAACTAATGACATTTTCGTCAAGCGAGAGGTGAATGGAAGGTTATACATTGAAGAAGTGGGAGTCGACCTTGAACTTTGTGTTCATGCCCATGGGCACGATGTATATCCTATCATGGAAGCTTCTTATAATAATAACTATTCCTTTGATATAATATCATTTGATATCTGTGTATTGAGCCATTGCAATCGTGGTTCCGATCATATTTTCTCCTTGATTCCATTTCTCGGACTAGTTAAAGCACTTGTCTTCTGCAGATCAATACACCTCCGCAACCTCTATTATGTTCTACCTTCGAGTATTACCCCGTGGTATCTCGATAAAATCACAGAACCATATTACTTCTTATGAGTTCTTCTTCAAGTATTATTTCTCACCAATTCCAATTTTTCCCCGGGTTCTGAGTTGTTAGACACTCAGGGACACCGATAGTGAATCGAGCCCGTAATCCGATTCATTAGCTCTAAGTAATTTTCGTTACTTATGAGTTTAATAATCCTTCAAGTCATTCCTAGCCCGATCGGCTATATCATTATCGTGCTAAATTTTAATTGTGCTACCTGGTCCTTCTTCTCGGAGCACAATTTTTGACGATGAGCTAATCTTACGTCGAACTTCCTCGTCATATCATTTCTCCTTGAACATCAAACTTGATTTCGATTTTATGTCGTACCCTTGGTTCCCATAAACTTTCGCTTCACCATCATTTGACTTGATGGCATCACTGACCGATTACATCTTCATGAAATCTCTCGACAACTGTGTCGTGATAATCATCAACATCCTAAGCCCTTCCAAGATATATATATATCGAATTCTTAATGGGTAATATGATCCTTGCTCCTCGATGATTCATGTTATCATCGACCACTTTATTGCCTTCCGTTCAACACAAACTTGTTCAGGTTTTGTGTTATACCTTGATATCCTTGCTATCCAGCATTTGTTCTTCTTTGCCTTGGAGTATTACCATCTTTTATGTCCAGGATGTCATGAGAACTTCACCACCTCTTAATAATTCTTGATATAGTAATACTTCTCGCCATATCCGTTCATATCTTGGTCCCGTTGTGGTTTCTAATCGGAACACCGGCTATCGAACTTTGAGGTGTAAATTCAAAACTTCTAGCAACTCTATTGCTTGGAAGTGAATGGTCGATAGTTTCATTCTACTTCTTTTGTTCATTTAGTCACCATTCTAACATTGATCGTGCGACCCAACCCATATTGTGGGTGCACCTTTCAATCAATGTTCGATTGTGTATGCTTTCCTCGAGCACCCCATTATATCATTTGATCTGACAAAATGTTATCGCCTTGTTCACATGACTGTGGAAACCCATCTTTCTGGAAATCTGGAGGAATGGTCGCTGAGCCATCATCCACCTCCTCACCCTCTCCTTGATTTAATGATGAACTCTTGTTTCGTAACTCGCTTCCATACTTCATTTCCCGAGGATCTTACAATGTCATCTCGTCAACTTGTGTTGCACTTTTTCTTCTCATGCATCTTGAGTCTGAGGTATCCTGACACCAATCAGATCTGAATCTCGGTCAGATATGATGGTTGGAACATACTTCCAGGAGTTATAACATATTTATATCACCCGATAAGGTGATATCGTGCCTAGCACACATGGCCGGAGGACCTATTGCTACCGTTTCCTTTTTAGCAAGGCTATCCTTTCTTCCATGAGGAAATTGTAAGACTTATTCTACAAGCCGTTCCTGATGGATCCTTGGTGTTTCTAAAGTCCGATCTTCACCTGAAGACCATGCCAATGCTATCTCGAAGCATGTCTATGGTACTCCGATTTTCAACAAGAACATTTGAAGCCCAATGCTAAATGTTTCCTGCTCAATTATCCAAACACCGTTGTATGGGTAATGTCAGGGAATTTCTCTCCCCATACCTAAAGAGTTTTCTACATTATATCCTGTCATGGATATCATGCTCTGCTTGTCCTTGGGAAGGATATATCCCTGAAATAGGTGTTTAAACACATTTTCCTTTCCATTGTTCTGTTTAAATCCGATGATCACCTTTTCCTTTCCATTGTTTTGTTTAACCTTATTGGTGATCTATATGATCTAAGCGGTAATATTCTCCTGCTTATGTAAACACCATGGTGTACAACTCGGTCAGTAAGACCCTGTTACTATTGTTGATGATATTTCGGTAACCACCAATGGATGAGAACCTTGCCTATTGGTCTGCCTCGTTTCAACGAGTAGGAAAATGGTTCTCTTCGTCCCTCGCCCTTGGTACCGACCTTGTTGCTGACATAACTGACAGGCCACCCTCTGACATACCTTGCTATCAAAACCGTGCAAGATGTCACCACTCCTACTTTTAACCCACATGGTGGGCCCATAATCCACAGGTCCCAGGATTGAAACCTGACTCTTCTGTACACCCATGTTTCCAAAGTTATTCCACCCGCTTGGCTTCGTATGTAATTCACGGGCCACCTTCCTAGTGATCTATTCTGGTACCAAACGCAATACTTTCCCATTGTTCTGAACCCCTGTCACACTCTGTTTCAGGCAACGAACGATTGCATGCCCGCTCGAAACTTCTCATGCTACCTTCATACATGCTCTCGATATTTTATTAAGTTTCAATTCGAGAGATACTTTCCGCCACCTTACCCCTTGTTATCGACCAGATAGTCAACCTTGCAGAGGTCTGTTCTCCTGGAATACCCACCCTTTATTCTTTCGTAAGTACATTGGAGTTCCTGAAGAAAGGATGCCGACTTCATCATGATGACCCGAAGCAGAGAAATGAAGACATCAACGTAATGGATCGACCTCTTCGAGAAGAGCAACCAAGACTGAGAAGACTCGTTAGAATTTCGTAACCAGAACCTTCCCCCTACCCAACCTCTTAAATCTCAGGACAAGATTTCTTGTAGTGGAGGAGAATTGTGACGCCCGGATAATTAGACTACAGTAATTCCCTGCTAATGATGCCATGTCACCTCGGCTACCATTGATAATCTCGTGTTAGTTCGAAACCGGTTTGAATTCAAATTCAAAATCAAGCAAAGAATAAAACTTTTCAAATATTAAAACTAAAATGTTCGGAGTGAACCAAATACTGCATAGGAAATTTTGGTGGAGAAACCACACTTTTATAAAAATGTAAAATACTCTAGATTTTTTTAAACAGTAGCAAAACACAATTAGTTGAATGACTTTTACATTAAATAAAATATCAAGCTATTTTATTTAGTTGCCCAAACTTATGTGGCAGTAGCCTATTTATTAACACTAAAGTAAGGACTACTTTTATAGTTTATAAAACTAAAATAAAAGAGGAACTTAAATTAAAAAAGAAAAGAAATACAGAAAAAGGAAAAGAACAAAAACAGAAAACAAAACTAACAAAAAAAGAAAAGAAAATAGTGAAAAGGAAACCCCACCCCCCGGGCCAACCGACCCAACAGGCCGGCCCAGCCGCGCCCGCTACTACTAACCCCCCCCCCCGAATCCCTAACCCCCCCATGACCTCACACTCCCCGCGACTCCCCACGTCTCTCCTCCCCCCTCCCGATCCGATCTGGATCGGGGATGAAACCGCCCCCTCTCTCTCGCGACGCCTCGCCCACACCCCGTCGTCGGACTCCCCCGTCACCGCGCGCCCGCACCGTCCCACACCTGACGCGCCCACGATCGCGCCCCGACGCCTAGTGCTCGCCGTCGCCCAGGGCCACCTCGCCGGACGCCATCGTCTTCATCCTCTCCGTCGTCGAACTGCCCCGCCCTCGTCACCTCGTCCTCGTCATCGCCCGCCATCGTCCCCGACTTCCTCCCCGCGCCCCACTGCCCATTCCCTACGACCATTGTGAGCCCTCCTCTCCTCTCTTCCCCCCACGCCCGTAGCTCACCCGCTCCGGCGCCCGTTGCACGCCCGCCCCGCTCACTTGCCACGCCCCCTGCACGCGCCTATGTGCGCACTGAAGGAAATATGCCCTAGAGGCAATAGTAAAGTTATTATTTATTTCCTTATATCATGATAAATGTTTATTATTCATGCTAGAATTGTATTAACCGGAAACATAATACATGTGTGAATACATAGACAAACAATATGTCACTAGTATGCCTCTACTTGACTAGCTCATTGAATCAAAGATGGTTAAGTTTCCTAGCCATAGACATGAGTTGTCATTTGATTAACGGGGTCACATCATTAGAGAATGATGTGATTAACTTGACCCATTCCGTTAGCATAGCAGTTGATCGTTTAGTTTGTTGCTATTGCTTTCTTCATGACTTATACATGTTCCTATGACTATGAGATTATGCAACTCCCGTTTACCGCAGGAACACTTTGTGTGCTACCAAACGTCACAACGTAACTGGGTGATTGTAAAGGTGCTCTACAGGTGTCTCCGAAGGTACTTGTTGGGTTGGTGTATTTCGAGATTAGGATTTGTCACTCCGATTGTCGAAGAGGTATCTCTGGGCCCTCTCGGTAATGCACATCACTTAAAGCCTTGCTAGCATTGCAAGTAATGAGTTAGTTGCGGGATGATGTGTTACAGAACGAGTAAAGAGACTTGCCGATAATGAGATTGAACTAGGTATTGAGATACCGACGATCGAATCTCGGGAAAGTAACATACCGATGACAAAGGGAACAACGTATGTTGTTATGCGGTTTGACCGATAAAGATTTTCGTAGAATATGTGGGAGCCAATATGAGCATCCAGGTCCGCTATTGGTTATTGACCGAAGATGTGTCTCGGTCATGTCTACATTGTTCTCGAACCCGTAGGGTCCGCACGCTTAAGGTTTCGATGATAGTTATATTATGAGTTTATGAGTTTTGATGTACCGAAGGAGTTCGGAGTCCCGGATGAGATCAAGACATGACGAGGAGTCTCGAAATGGTCGACACGTAAAGATCGATATATTGGACGACTATATTCGGACATCAGAAT
The DNA here is from genome assembly GCF_003073215.2 of Triticum urartu. Classification (NCBI taxonomy): domain Eukaryota; kingdom Viridiplantae; phylum Streptophyta; class Magnoliopsida; order Poales; family Poaceae; genus Triticum; species Triticum urartu. The sequence goes on from NC_053027.1 coordinate 440,939,163, forward strand.
GGTTCCGAGTGATTCGGGTATTTTTCGGAGTACCGGAGAGTTACAGGAATTCGCCGGGGAGTATATGGGCCTTATTAGGCCATACGGGAATAGAGGAGAGAGGCCAAAAGGAAGGAGGCACGCGCCCCCCTCTGGTCTGAATTGGACAAGGGGTGCAGCCCACTTTTCCTTGTTCCTCTCCCCCTCTTTCCTTCTCTCCTACTCCAACAAGGGAAGGAGGAGTCCTACTCCCGGTGGGAGTAGGACTCCCCCCTTGGCGCGCCCTCCTCCTAGGCCGGCCGCCTCCCCCCTTGCTCCTTTATATACAGGGACATGGGGGCACCTCTAGACACACAAGTTGATCAAGTTGATCGTCTCTTAGCCGTGTGCGGTGCCCCCCTCCACCATAGTCCTCGATAATATTGTAGTGGTGCTTAGGCGAAGCCCTGCGATAGTAGAATATCAAGATCGTCACCACGCCGTCATGCTGACGGAACTCTTCCCCGACATTCTGCTGGATCGGAGTCCGGGGTCGTCATCGAGCTGAACGTGTGCTAGAACTCGGAGGTGCCGTAGTTTCGGTGCTTGATCGGCCGGGCCGTGAATACGTACGACTACATCAACCGCGTTGTGCTAACGCTTCCGCTTTTGGTCAACGAGGGTACGTGGAGAACACTCTCCCCTCTCGTTGCTATGCATCACCATGATCTTGCGTGTGCGTAGGAATTTTTTTGAAATTACTACGTTCCCCAACAGTGGTATCAGAGCCTGGTTTTATGCGTTGATGTTATATGCACGAGTAGAACACAAGTGAGTTGTGGGCGATATAAGTCATACTGCTTACCAGCATGTCATACTTTGGTTCGGCGGTATTGTTGGATGAAGCGGCCTAGACCGACATTACGCGTACGCTTACGTGAGACTAGTTTTACCGTTGTGCTATGCACACAGGTGACTAGCGGGTGTCAGTTTCTCCAACTTTAGTTGAACCGAGTGTGGCTACGCCCGGTCCTTGAGAAGGTTAAAACATCACCAACTTGACAAACTATCGTTGTGGTTTTGATGCGTAGGTAAGAACGGTTCTTGCTAAGCCCGTAGCAGCCAGTAAAACTTGCAACAACAAAGTAGAGGACGTCTAACTTGTTTTTGCAGGGCATGTTGTGATGTGATATGGTCAAGACGTGATGAGATATAAGTTGTTGTATAAGATGATCATGTTTTGTTGAAGTTATCGGCAACTGGCAGAAGCCTTATGGTTGTCTCTTTATTGCATAAGATGCAAGCGCCAAATAATTGCTTTACTTTACCGCTATGCGATAGCAATAATTGCAAGAGCAATAGTTGGCGAGACGACCATGTGACGACACATTGATATAGATCAAGATGATGGAGATCATGGTGTCATGCCGGTGACGATGGAAATCATGACGATGTTTTGGAGATGGAGATCAAAGGCACAAGATGATGATGGCCATATCATGTCACATATTTTGATTGCATGTGATGTTTATCTTTTATGCATCTTATCTTGTTTTAATTGACGGTAGCATTATAAGATGATCTCTCACTAAATTTGAAGATAAAAGTGTTCTCCCTGAGTATGCACCGTTGCCAAAGTTCGCCATGCCCAGACACCACGTGATGATCGGGTGTGATAAGCTCCACGTCCATCTACAACGGGTGCAAGCCAGTTTTGCACACGCAGAATACTCAGGTTAAACTTGACGAGCCTAGCATATGCAGATATGGCTTCCCTGTGTTTATTTTGATATGTTCCTAGAGAAAATTGTGTTGAAAGATGTTAGTAGCAATGATGCGGATTGGATCCGTGATCTGAGGATTATCCTCATTGCTGCACAGAAGAATTATGTCCTTGATGCACCGCTAGGTGACAAACCTATTGCAGGAGCAGATGCAGACGGCATGAACGTTTGGCTAGCTCAATATGATGACTACTTGATAGTTTAGTGCACCATGCTTAACAGCTTAGAATCGGGATTTCAATGACGTTTTGAATGTCATGGACCATATGAGATGTTCCAGGAGTTGAAATTAATATTTCAATCAAATACCCGAGTTGAGAGATATGAAGTCTCCAACAAGTTCTATAGCTAAAAGATGGAGGAGAATAGCTCAAGCAGTGAGCATGTGCTCAGATTGTCTGGGTACTACAATCGCTTGAATAAAGTGGGAGTTAATCTTCCAGATAAAATAGTGATTGACAGAATTCTCTAGTCACCATCACCAAGTTAGTAGAACTTCGTGATGAACTATAATATCCAAGGGATAACAAAAATGATTCCCAAGCTCTTCGTGATGCTGAAATCGACGAAGGTAGAAATCAAGAAAAGCATCAAGTGTTGATGGTAAACAAAACCACTAGTTTCAAGTAAAGGGACAAAGGCCAGAAAGGGGAACTTCAAGAAGAACGGCAAGCAAGTTGCTGCTTAAGTGAAAAACCCAAGTCTGGACCTAAGCCTGAAACTGAGTGCTTCTACTGCAAAGGGATTGGTCACTGGAAGCGGAACTACCCCAAGTAATTGGCGGATAAGAAGGATGACAAAGTGAACATAGGTATATTTGATATACATGTTATTGATGTGTACTTTACTAGTGTTTATAGCGACCCCTCAGTATTTGATACTAGTTCAGTTGCTAAGAGTAGTAACTCGAAACGGGAGTTGCAGAATGAACAGAGACTAGTTAAGGGTGAAGTGACGATGTGTGTTGGAAGTGGTTCCAAGATTGATATGATCATCATCGCACACTCCCTATACTTTCGGGATTAGTGTTGAACCTAAATAAGTGTTATTTGGTGTTTGCGTTGAGCATGAATATGATTTGATCATGTTTATTGCAATATGATTATTCATTTAAGGAAGAGAATAAATTGTTGTTCTGTTTACATATATGGTTACACACCCAATGAAAATGGTTCATTGGATCTCGATCGTAGTGATACACATATTCATAATATTGAAACCAAAAGATGCAAAGTTAATAATGATAGTGCAACTTATTTGTGGCACTGTCGTTTAGGTCATATTGGTGTAAAGCGCATGAAGAAACTCCATGCTGATGGACTTTTGGAATCACTTGATTATGAATCAGTTGATGCTTGCGAACCATGCCTCATGGGAAAGATGACTAAGACTCCGTTCTCCGGAACAATGCAGCAAGCAACAGATTTGTTGGAAATCATGCATAGTGATGTATATGGTCCAATGAATATTGAAGCTCACGGCAGGTATCATTATTTTCTGATCTTCACAGATGATTTGAGCAGATATGAGTATATCTACTTGATGAAACATAAGTCTGAAATATTTGAAAAGTTCAAAGAATTTCAGAGTGAAGTGGAGAATCATCATAACAAAAATAAAAGTTTCTACGATATGATCGCAGAAGTAAAATATTTGAGTTACGAGTTTGGCCTTCAGTTAAAACAATGTGAAATAGTTTCACTACTCACGCCACCTAGAACACCACAGTGTAATGGTGTGTCCGAACGTCGTAATCGTACTTTACTTGATATGGCGGATCTATGATGTCTCTTACAGATTTGCTGCTATCATTTTGGGGTTATGCATTAGAGACAGCAACATTCATGTTAAATAGGGCACCATCTAAATCCGTTGAGACGACACTGTATGAACTATGGTTTGGCAAGAAACCTAAGCTATCATTTCTTAAAGTTTGAGGTTGCAATGCTTATGTAAAAAAGTTTCAACCTGATAAGCTCAAACCCAAATCGGAGAAGTGCGTCTTCATAGGATACCCAAAAGAAAATGTTGGGTACACCTTCTATCACAGATCCGAAGGCAAGATATTCATTGCTGAGAATGAATCCTTTCTAGAGAAGGAGTTTCTCTTGAAAGAAGTGAGTGGGAGGAAAGTAGAACTTGATGAGGTAACTGTACCTGCTCCCTTATTGGAAAGTCGTTCATCACATAAATATATTCCTGTGACTACTAGACCAATTAGTGAGGAAGCTAATGATGATGATCATGTGACTTCAGATCAAGTTGCTACCGAACCTCATAGGTAAACCAGAGTGAGATCCACACCAGAGTGGTACGGTAATCCTGTTCTGGAGGTCATGTTACTTGAACATGACGAGCCTATGAACTATGAGGAAGCGATGATGAGCCCAGATTCCGCAAAATGGCTTGAGGCCATGAAATCTGAGATGAGATCCATGTATGAGAACAAAGTATGGACTTTGATTGACTTGCCCATTGATCGGCGAGCCATTGAGATTAAATGGATCTTCAAGAGGAAGACGGACGCTGATAGTAGTGTTACTATCTACAAAGCTAGAATTGTCGCAAAAATGTTTTTGACAAGTTCAAGGTGTTGACTACGATGAGAGTTTCTCACTTGTATCTATGCTTAAGTCTGTCTGAATCATGTTAGCAATTGCCGCATTTTATGAAATCTGGCAAATGGATAAACAAAACTGCATTCATTAATGGATTTATTAAAGAAGAGTTGTATATGATGCAACCAGAAGGTTTTGTCAATCCTAAAGGTACTAACAAAATATGCAAGCTCCAGCGATCCATCTATGGACTAGTGCAAGCATCTCGGAGTTGGAATATACGCTTTGATAAGTTGATCAAAGCATATAGTTTTATACAGACTTGCGGTGAAGCCTGTATTTACAAGAAAGTGAGTGGGAGCACTACAACATTTCTGATAAGTATATGTGAATGACATATTGTTGATCGGAGATAATGTAGAATTATTCTGCAAAGCATAAAGGAATGTTTGAAAGGAGTTTTTCAAAGAAAGACCTCGATGAAGCTGCTTACATATTAAGCATCAAGATCTATAGAGATAGATCAAGACGCTTGATAAGTTTTTCAATGAGTACATACCTTGACAAGATTTTGAAGTAGTTCAAAATGGAACAGTCAAAAAAGGAGTTCTTGCCTGTGTTACAAGGTGTGAAGTTGAGTAAGACTCAAAACCCGACCACGGCAGAAGATAGAGAGAGAATGAAAGTCATTACCTATGCCTCAGCCATAGGTTCTATAAAGTATGCCATGTTGTGTACCAGACCTATTGTATACCCTGCCCTGAGTTTGGCAAAGGAGTACAATAGTGATCTACGAGTAGATCACTAGACATTGGTCAAAATTATCCTTAGTGGAATAAGGATATGTTTCTCGATTATGGAAGTGACAAAAGGTTCGTCGTAAAGGGTTACGTCGATGCAAATTTTGACACTGATCCAGATGACTCTAAATCACAATCTGGATACATATTGAAAGTGGGAGCAATTAGCTAGAGTAGCTCCGTGCAGAGCATTGTTGACATAGAAATTTGCAAAATACTTACAGATCTGAATGTGGCAGACCCGTTGACTAAACTTCTCTCACAAGCAAAACATGATCACACCTTAGTACTCTTTGGGTGTTAATCACATAGTGATGTGAACTAGATTATTGACTCTAGTAAACCCTTTGGGTGTTGGTCACATGTCGATGTGAACTATGGGTGTTAATCACATGGTAATGTGAACTATTGATGTTAAATCACATGGCGATGTGAACTAGATTATTGACTCTAGTGCAAGTGGGAGACTGAAGGAAATATGCCCTAGAGGCAATAATAAAGTTATTATTTATTTCCTTATATCATGATAAATGTTTATTATTCATGCTAGAATTGTATTAACCGGAAACATAATACATGTGTGAATACATAGACAAACAGTATGTCACTAGTATGCCTCTACTTGACTAGCTCGTTGAATCAAAGATGGTTAAGTTTCCTAGCCATAGACATGAGTTGTCATTTGATTAATGGGGTCACATCATTAGAGAATGATGTGATTAACTTGACCCATTCCGTTAGCATAGCACATGAGTTTAGTTTGTTGCTATTGCTTTCTTCATGACTTATACATGTTCCTATGACTATGAGATTATGCAACTCCCGTTTACCGGAGGAACACTTTGTGTGCTACCAGATGTCACAATGTAACTAGGTGATTATAAAGGTGCTCTATAGGTGTCTCCGAAGGTACTTGTTGGGTTGGCGTATTTCGAGATTAGGATTTGTCACTCCGATTGTCGGGGAGGTATCTCTGGGCCCTCCCGGTAATGCACATCACTTAAAACCTTGCAAGCATTGCAACTAATGAGTTAGTTGCGGGATGATGTGCTACGGAACGAGTAAAGATACTTGCCGATAACGAGATTGAACTAGGTATTGAGATACCGACGATCGAATCTCGGGCAAGTAACATACCGATGACAAAGGGAACAACGTATGTTGTTATGCGGTTTGACCGATAAAGATCTTCGTACAATATGTGGGAGCCAATATGAGCATCCAGGTTCCGCTATTGGTTATTGACTGGAGACGTGTCTCGGTCATGTCTACATTGTTCTCGAACCCGTAGGGTCCGCATCCTTAAGGTTTCGATGACAGTTATATTATGAGTTTATGAGTTTTGATGTACCGAAGGAGTTCGGAGTCCCGGATGAGATCGGGGACATGACGAGGAGTCTCGAAATGGTCGAGACGTAAAGATTGATATATTGGACGACTATATTCGGACATCGAAAAGGTTCCGAGTGATTCGGTTATTTTTCGGAGTACCGGAGAGTTACGGGAATTCGCCGGGGAGTATATGGGCCTTATTGGGCCATACGTGAATAGAGGAGAGAGGCCAAAAGGAAGGAGGCGCGCGACCCCCTCTGGTCCGAATTGGACAAGGGGTGCAGCCCACTTTTCCTTGTTCCTCTCCCCCTCTTTCCTTCTCTCCTACTCCAATAAGGGAAGGAGGAGTCCTACTCCCGGTGGGAGTAGGACTCCCCCCTTGGCGCGCCCTCCTCCTAGGCCGGCCGCCTCCCCCCTTGCTCCTTTATATACAGGGGCAGGGGGGCACCTCTAGACACACAAGTTGATGAAGTTGATCGTCTCTTAGCCGTGTGCGGTGCCCCCCTCCACCATAGTCCACGATAATATTGTAGTGGTGCTTAGGCGAAGCCCTGCGACAGTAGAACATCAAGATCGTCACCACTTGTGCTGACGGAACTCTTCCCCGACATTCTGCTGGATTGAAGTCCGGGGATCGTCATCGAGCTGAACGTGTGCTAGAACTCGGAGGTGACGTAGTTTCGGTGCTTGATCGGTCGGGCCGTGAAGACGTATGACTACATCAACCGCATTGTGCTAACGCTTTCGCTTTCGGTCTACGAGGGTACGTGGACAACACTCTCCCCTCTCGTTGCTATGCATCACCATGATCTTGCATGTGCGTAGGATTTTTTTTGAAATTACTACGTTCCCCAACACGCACACCCGCAGCCGCCCGTGGCCTTGCCCCTGCAGTCCCCCCGACCACCGCGCGGCCCTGCTCCCTCTGCTGCACTGCCGCTGGCTCCCCCTAGTCAGCGCCCGCTCGCCCCCGTCCAGCTCGCCGTGCCCCTACCCCCGCATTGCCACCACACCGCGCTGCCCCGCTCATCCCTCGTTGAGCTCGCCTCGGCTCCGACCGCGCTCCCGCTCGTCGGCCACGCCCCGCCGCGCGGCCCCGCGCTCCCCGCTGGCCGCACCCCTGCCCCACAGCCACTTCCTCCGCCCCGCGGCGCTCCCCGCCGTGCCGCTACCTCCCCAGGTCGCCGTGGCCTGCGCCCGTCCGCGCGGCCCCTCTCCAGCACCGCCTCGCCGCCTCTCCCTGTCGCTCGTCGTCCGGCCCGCGTGCCGCTCCCAGCCTCCCCGTCCCTGCTCTCCCGCAGGCCACGCTGGCCGTGCCCGCCGCCGGCGCCTCTGCGCGCATGCCACCGCGGCTGGCCAGGGCCGGCGCCCAGTCGGGTGCACCCCCGCGGGCCAGCGCCCATTAGGGCTGTGCTCGTTCGCCCACACCCGCTAAGGCCATGGGCCAATGACACGAGGGCCCCACGCCCAGAGAATGTTAAAATAATAATAATAATAATAATTGAAGAATTAATTAACTTAATTAATCGTGTTTAATTAAACTAATTAAACATTAGTTTCCTAATTAACCTAATTAGTCAATTAGCTAATTAAGTAGTCACTGATTAGTGGGGCCCACCCCTAATTAATCCTAGTTAGGTTAATTAAAGTTGGTTAATTAAAATGTGTCGCTGGCAGGTGGGACCCACCTGTCAGGTTGACCAGGTCAACAGTCAACGTTGACTGCTAACGTCATGCTGACGCCAGCGTGCACTGTTCTGGATAATGTTGATTTTAAAATAATTAAATAAATCCTAAAAATGATTTAAATCTTTTAAAATTAATATAAAATAAACCGTAGCTCGGATGGAAAAACTTTGTACATGAAAGTTGCTCAGAACGACGAGACGGATCTGGATACGCAGTCTGTTCGTCCGCCACACATCCCTAGCATAGCGAACACACAACTTTCCCCTTCGGTTCTTCTGTCCGAAAACGCAAAACGCCGAGGATACCTTCCCTGATGTTTTCCCCCTTTGCCGGTATCACCTGTCCCTACGTTAGGTCACCCCTAGCACAACTTATTGCCGCCTCTTGCTTTGTGTTACATTTGATTGCTCTGTTATTTATTGTGTTCCCCCTCCGTCACTCCTTTCCGGTAGATCCCGAGACTGCCGGCGACCCCAGTTCGACTACGGTGTCGACGACCCCTCTTTCTTGCCAGAGCAACCAGGCAAGTGTTGAGGTGTTGAGGCATATCTCTCTCGATGTGGTTTTGGTGATTGATGACAACGTGTTTGCGACTAATCGTGTGCTTTGAGCATTTCGAGATTCATCCCTTGGCACGAGACGATTTCTTTCCCTTCGGAGTGTCACTCAAGATGGTGTAGCTCTCGTTTCTTTTCGGTGGACTAGTTGCTGTAGAGGGCACCGTACTATCAAGAGGGGGTCCGCTTGGTATTGCTTGGGTGGAATCTTCACGTACACATCCGCTTCTCATCCTCCGAGCCTTCCCGCTTTCTATGGAGAGATCTTCTCTCTTCTTGTGGGTTTTGTCTGGGTCCCAACGGTAGTACCGGTGTACCCAACGGTAATACCGCTGAGGGGTCACACAGGCGGTAGTACCGCTCCGCAGCGTAGTACCAGCGGTGACTCCGCAGCAGTACTACCGCTGGCTTACCAGGTCCCTACCGCGTCGATTCGAGGGGTCTTTTTCTGTGTCGGATTGTGCGGTACCTCGCTGCGGCAGTACCGCTCTTTAGCGGCAGTACCGCCCTTCCTCCGCAGTACCGCCGGTTCCCTCTTTCCCTTCCCTTTCGTTCTGCGCGGCAGTACCGCCGAAGGGAGCGGTAGTACCGCTTAACCCAGCGGTAGTACCGCTGTCTCCCGCGTAGTACCGCCCTCTGCGGGGCTGTTTAGTGGGGCAACGGTTGGATTGTTGCCCCCACTATAAAAGGGGGTCCCCTTCTTCCTTTGACTTACCTCTTCCCCCTCAAGCTCCATTAAATGCTCCAAGCTCCATTTTCGCCCGATCTATCTCTCTAGCCAATCAAACTTGTTGATTTGCTCGGGAGTGGTTGAGAAGGCCCCGATCTACACTTCCACCAAGGGATTTTCGATTCCCCCACTCATCCCTAGCGGATCTTGTTACTCTTGGGTGTTTGAGCACCCTAGACGGTTGAGGTCACCATGGAGCCATAGTCCATTGTGGTGAAGCTTCGTGGTTTTGTTGGGAGCCTCCGATTAAGTTGTGGAGATTGCCCCAACCTTGTTTGTAAAGGTCCGGTTGCCGCCTTCAAGGGCACCAATAGTGGAATCACGGCATCTCGCATTGTGTGAGGGCGTGAGGAGAATACGGTGGCCCTAGTGGCTTCTTGGGGAGCATTGTGCCTCCACACCGCTCTAACGGAGACGTACTTCCCCTCAAAAGGAAGGAACTTCAGTAACACATCCCCGTCTTCACCGGATCCACTCTTGGTTATCTCTTACCTTTACTTGTGCAAGCTCATTAGTCTTACTTATCTTGCTTGCTTGTTTGTTTGTTGTTGTTGTTGCATCATATAGGTAGCTCACCTAGTTGCACATCTAGACAACCTACTTTGATGCAAAGTTTAATTTGGTAAAGAAAAGTTAAAAAGTTAAAAATTGTTAGTTGCCTATTCACCCTCCTCTAGTCAACCGTATCGATCCTTTCAATTGGTATCAGAGCCTCATCTCTTTACTAAGGACTTTGCCGTCCGAAGAGTATGGTTGATACCATAGACGGTGTGGAGGAATAGTCCGGTGTGAATCCGATCTCGTCTACAGGTGATGGGGGAACCTCGGTCTCTCGTGAGGAGTTTAATGTGGCCTTGGAGACATTCAAAACCTCCATGATGACTGAGGTTGAAAGCATGTTTACTAAGTTCATTGAAGGGCTTAAACTACCCACCGCACCGTTGAAAGTGGGTGTTCCCACTGAGAAGGTGACGGATGCTATCTCCGACAAGGGGGAAGCTAGTAGTGAAAAGGCTCCTTCTTCTAGTGGTAAGAATGGCACCGACATCTTTGCTCATGTGGAACCACCACTTGTTTATGGTGGACCGGTTCCTTCCACTCATTTGAATCATGCCGGTCCTTCCCCTAAGATTTTGAAAAATGAGGACTTTGATTCTTGGGTTTATCGCTTTAAGCATCATTTAAATCATGTGAACACTAATCTTTGGAGAATCATTGAAGAAGGTTTCCATCCACATGATCCAAGCAACTTCACTCCTCGAGAAACCGCGGATAATCAATTCAATGAGAATGCTCTCTTTATCATTCAAGATGCAATTCCACTCGAAGATCTACCTCACCTTCGACCCTTCGCCTTGGCCAAAGATGCATGGCTTTGTGTTGTCTCTCTCTACCGGGGAAGCGCAAGCATTCAAAGCTCCAACTATGAAGTAGTGCAAGATGAAGCCGATGAGTTTGCAATGAAAGAAGATGAAGAACCTCGTGAGCTTTATCAGAGAGTAACCAAGCTCACAGTCTCACTCCGAGATCACGGGAGCAAGGACACGGATGACAATTGGATCAAGCGCAAATTCCTCAAGGCAATGATGCCTTACCACAAGGCCATGTCCTCCGTCATTCGTCAAAGGCCGTACTTCCACACTTTGACCTCAAGTGAAGTGTTGGATGAGTTTGTGGCTATGAACATCCTGGACAAGACCGCCGACAATGCGGTGCTTCGTTCTCAAAGGGCAAAGAAGCCCAACCTTGCATTGAAGGACAAGGTTTGCGTTGAAGAAGAAGAAGAGGAAGAAGAGGAAAGCAACCCCGAAGATACAAAGTATGCCTATCATGAACACATGACACTTGCTTCAAGGCAATTTTGGAGTAAGAAAAACGCAAGGCCAAACTTCAACAAGAACAACTCAAGTGGCACGAAGAGCAAGCAACATGTAAGGACTTGCTACAATTGTGGCAATGTGAGTCATTTTGTTGCGGAGTGCCCGTATGAGAAGAGGGAAGACAATGGTGGCAAGCTCATTTGAAAGGACAAATCCAAGTCTTTCCCCAACAAGAGCAACTTCATCAAGAAAACCCCTCACAAGGCATTGGTGGTTCAAGAAGAGTACCATGAGGATGATGATGATGATGAAGATGGTGAGTCGGTTGCCATGGCCTCCGTTGCCATTGCAAAAACTCCACGACTATCTCTCTTTGACTCACCCAATGAGAACATCACCGCCAAGTGCCTCATGGCTAATGCCACCAACAAGGTAACTCCCAACATCAAAACTACCATAATTAATAATCCTTCCTTGACGGATTGCATTGATGAATGTGAGGGATCTAATGTGGAGGAAAATGAGTTTGAGTCATTTATGGGTAAACTCAAGGGTAAATCTAAGAAGCATTTTGTTGCTCTCTTGGAACAACTTGGTGAAGCCAATGACGTGATCGAGTCTCATGAAGATACCATCTCCAAGATGGAGGGGCATAGTCGTGACTATGTCGATGAGATTTCAGATCTTTCCAATGCTCTTGAGGAAGAGCGTGGTCTTCGTTTGGCTCTTGAGGAGTCATACAACAATGATCATGCTAAGTTAAAGAAAGATTTTGATCATGCTCTCGTGGTTTCTCGTGTGCTAAACTCAGAGAAGGTCAAACTTGGGGTTGATCTTGCTAGACTCAAAGAGGAGTTTGATTTACTTGACAAGGCTCACAAGGTCTTGAAGGGTGCTCATGCTACCCTCAAAGAGTCTCATAATCAACTCCAAGTAAAGCTAACCAAGGAGAAAGCCACCTTTCCTCGTATGATGTTAGTTGATAATGCAAATGCTACTAACCCGTGTTGTGAGCATGTGCATCTTGTTGAGGAGAACACTAAGCTAAAGGTGCAACTTGAGAAAGGTCTTGTGTATTGCATACAAGGCAAGAAGAGCCTCAACGACCTCTTGACCAACCAAAAGGGAGTTGTGGCCAAGGAAGGGATTGGGTACGTGTCCAAGTCCAAGAACGAGAAGAAGAATGCCAAGGCCAAATGACCTCCTCCTCTAAAGCAAAACTTTGTGAGGGAGCTAATAAGGAGAAGGAGAAAAACTCCATGAAGGGTAGTGATGCCAAGAAGGGAAACACTCGCCTACCCAACAAGGCCGATGACTTTAACCCTTCTTATGTGTTGTGCCGCGCTAGAGATGGGCATTTTTATGCCAAATTTGCTGGTTCTCCTTATGAGTACATTGAATGGTCTATTTGGGTTCCTAAGACCCTTGTTACTAACATCAAAGGACCCATTACAAAATGGGTACCTAAAACCAAGCATTGATCTCTTGTAGGTGTTTGCTTCCGGTAGGGGATCATGGTTGCTCGATAGTGGAGCTACTAATCATATGACCGGAAGCAAGGACTTGGTGGTGGACGTGCAAAAGATTCCATCCATGCCCACCAATGTTGAGTGGGGTGATGCCTCGTCTTCTAAGGTATTGGGACTCGGCAAAGTTGTCATTTCTCATGATCTTACGACCGAGAAGGTCATGCTTGTTGAGTCCCTTGCATACAATTTACTTTCCGTTCGTTAACTAGCATTCATGGGCTTTGCCACTTTCTTTGATATTGATTCCGTGGCCCTCTTGTGGAGCAAGACTCTTAAAGTAGCCTTTGTTGGGCATGTCGAGAACGGTCTCTATGTGATTAACTTTTCAAAGCGACCCACTAAGACCGCGACATGCCTAATGGTTAAAGTTGATGTGGGATGGCTTTGGCATCGCCGTTTAGCCCACGTCAATATGAGATATTTGCAAAGTCTTCTCAAGGGGGACCATGTCCGTGGACTAACAAATGTTAGTTTTGCCAAAGATCATGCTTGCAGTGCTTGCATTGAAAGAAAGCTACATGAGAAGGCTCACCCTCCCACGACTATCATCTACTCGAAGAGGCCTTTGGAGCTCCTTCACTTGGATCTCTTTGGACCTCCATCCTTTGATAGTCTTGGGGGTAGAAAGTATTGCTTGGTGATTGTGGATGACTATTCAAGATACACTTGGGTATATTTCTTCAAGAGGAAGAGCGAGACCCAACAAACCGTCATCGACTTTACAAATGAAGCTCAACGACAACACAATGCAAAGATTTTGACAATAAGAAGTGACAATGGCTCCGAGTTCAAGAACTACACCTTGGATGAGTTTTTGAGTGATGAGGGAATCAAGCATCAATATTCCACACCCTATACCCTCAACAAAATGGTGTAGCGGAGAGGAAGAACCGGACGTTGATGGATGCGGCAAGGACCATGATGGTGGAGTTCAAGTCTCCATACAACTTTTGGGACGAAGCCATCAACACCGCGTGCCATGCATCTAATTAGCTCTACCTCCGCAAGGGCTTGAACAAGACTCCATATGAGATACTCACCGGTAACAAGCCCAACCTCAAGTACTTCCGAGTGTTCGGATGTAAGTGCTTCATTCTCAAGAAAAGTGTCCGTTTGTCTAAATTTGAGGCTAGAGAGTATGAGGGCATATTTGTTGGTTATGCTACAAACTCTCATGCTTACCGTGTTCTCAATAAGTCCACGAGACTTATTAAGGAAACGTGTAACATGGAGTTTGATGAGAATAACGGCTCCCAAGTGGAGCAAAGTGGTACTTGCGACGTAGGTGATGAAATTCCTCCCCAAGCCATAAGAAGAATGGGTATTGGTCATATCCTACCCATTGAGGAACCCCTTATGGCCGAAGGAGAAGGACAATGTTCTACTCAAGCGGAAACTTCACCAACCCAAGACCCACACGCTTCCGAAGAACAAAGTGAGGGCCCTCAACCTCTAGAACAAGACCAAGGGCAAGATCAATCTCAAGATGGTGTTGTAACATCAAGTGATTCCCAAGGTCAAGCTCCTTCCTCTGAGCAAGTTCAAGATCAAGTCCCATGTGATCAAGAACAAGCTCAAGACGACGCTCAAGATGATCAAGTGACCACTCTTCGTCTCACCGCCAAGGAGGAATTGGAGCGTCATGCCGCCAAGGTTTCTTCCAAGCTCTCCACCAAGGATCATCTCATGACGAATGTGCTTGGAAGCTTAAGAAAGGGGGTAAGCACTCGTAGACAATTAGCAAACTATTGTGAACGTCATGCGTTTGTCTCTTGTGTTGAACCCCACAATGTCTATGAGGCGCTCGAAGATCCGGATTGGCTCAATGCCATGCATGAAGAACTCAACAAATTCGAGCACAACAAAGTGTGGAGATTGGTGCCAAGACCGACGGGGAACCACAATGTCATTGGAACCAAGTGGATATTTAAGAACAAGCAAGATGCCCATGGGATTATCATCGCAACAAGGCTCGTTTGGTAGCACAAGGCTACTCCCAAGTCGAGGGTATCGACTACGGTGAAACCTTTGCTCCCTTTTCTCGTCTTGAATCCATTCGCATATTGATTGCATATGCTTCTCATCATAACTTTAAGTTACAACAAATGGATGTGAAGAGTGCTTTTCTTAATTGTCCTATTAATGAATTGGTTTATGTCAAGCAACCCCCTGGGTTCGAGGATCCCTACTTTCCCGATCATGTGTATCAACTCGATAAGGCACTCTATGGCCTTAAACAAGCCCCACGTGCGTGGTATGACTACCTTACCGAGTTGTTACAAGACCGTGGTTTTGAAGTTGGGCTAATCGACCCCACTCTTTTTACTAAGAAGGTCAAAGGGGAGTTGTTTGTGTGCCAATTATATGTTGATGATATTATCTTTGGTTCCCCTAACAAAGCTTTCAATGAGGAATTTGCCGCTCTCATGACCTCAAAGTTCGAGATGTCTTCCATGGGAGAGTTGAAGTTCTTTCTCAGGTTCGAAGTGAAGCAAAGGAGAGAAGGAACTTTCATCAACCAAGCCAAATACACTCAAGACATGATTAAGAGATTCAAGCTAAGTGATGTCAAGCCGGCGTCCACTCCCATGCCCACCAAGTGCCAACTTGACATTGATCCCAATGGTAAAGCGGTGGATCAAAAGGTATATCGCTTCATGATTGGCTCCTTGCTTTACCTTTGTGCATCTAGACTGGATATCATGTTGAGTGTGGGAATTTGTGCACGGTTTCAAGCCGCACCTAAGGAAAGTCACTATGTGGCGGTCAAACGAATCTTTCGATATTTGGCTCATACCCCAAACTTTGGCTTGTGGTACCCAAGAGGAGCAAATTTCAAGCTTGTAGGTTATTCGGACTCGGATTGGGCGGGAGACAAAGTGGATAGGAAGTCCACTTCTAGAGGGTGCCAGTTTCTTGGTTGCTATTTGATAAGTTGGTCTTCCAAGAAGCAAAGTTGTGTGTCTCTCTCGTCCACGGAAGCGGAGTATGTGGCTGCCGGTAGTTGTTGTGCACAACTTTTATGGATGAGGAAAACTTTAAAGGATTACAGTGTCACTTGTGACAAAGTGCCTCTTTGGTGTGACAATGAAAGTGCCATCAAGATTTCCCTCAACCCGGTGCAACACTTCAAGACAAAGCATATTGAGATTAGGTATCACTTCATCCGGGATCACATTAGGCGAGGGGAGATCGAGCTCAACTATGTCAACACTCATGATAACCTTGCAGATATCTTCACGAAGCCTTTGGATGAAGCAAGATTTCGCGAGTTAAGGCATGAGCTAAATATCATTGATTCGAGCAATGTGACTTGAACCCCTGCACACCCCACCTCACTCAACGTGTTGTCTAGTTTAGGTGTAGGCATGGACATAGGGGGAGTGTTGTTCTCTCAATGAACTTTCCCTCCCCTCATAATGCATAAACTAACCAAACTCTTTCACATTAGCCATTTATTTATGGCACTTGTGCTTCAAAGATGAGTGTTGGTCATGGCCCAAGGTTAAAATCTTCGCGGTGCCATACCTCTAAACTCAAACATAGGTGGCCTCGGCCACCGCCCTCTCTTAGAGAGGTGTGTGTTTCTCGTTCTCTTTGTCATTTTTGTGTGTGTGTTTTGTTCCCGTTTTATTTTCGTTCTTTTTAGAGAGTTAAGCCCTTTTTGCCTAGTCCTCTTTGCTGCTGAGCGGTACTACCGCTGCGATTGCGGTACTACCGCTTATGAGGGTTAAGCGGTACTACCGCCCTCACCAGCGGTACTGCCGCTGAGGGGCGGGCGCTGGGGTTTTTATCGGGGCGGGGGAGTTATTTTCTCCCCATACCCATTCGCCCCCACTCGCCTGTCTTCCTCGTCGCTCCAGCGACGCCTCGCCGCGCGAGGGCACCGGCTGGCCGCCGTTTTCCGGCTGGTTCTCTCCATTTCCTCCGGTGGAGTCGTTCTCCATCTCTTCCTCCAGCCATGGATGCCGGTATTGCCTCCGTTCTCGTTTTCTCTTTGCCTAGATCTTGCATCTAGTTCTTAGGGGCAATAGGCATTGTTTTCTAGTTTTTTGGCAATGAAGAGGCTTGTGGTGGATGGAGATTGCTTCTAGGCTCTTTGGATTGATGTTTGGTAGGATAAATTTTTGAATTTGGCATCCTGGTAGTGCCGGACCTGACCACGGCAGTAGAAAACCGTTGTTCCCCATTCTGAGCGGTACTACCGCTCACCTTGAGCGGTACTGCCGCGCGAGCGGTACTGCTGCTCACCATGAGCTGTACTGCCGCACGAGGGGTACTGCCGCGGGTAGATGGTGGTACTACCATCGGATGCCCAGTTCCAATATTTTCTACTTCACCTTGATCCTTTTTGTCTCATTTGGTGGCTTATGGTCTCTTTGTTCGTGTGTTTCTTCTGGTCATGTGTTTGGTTCCAGGTGATGATCATCCTGAGCAGCAGGTCCGCCGTGTCAACCCCGCGCATGCAACGTCAAAGCGCTACCGCACCTCAGAGCCAGCAGGTGGTTCCTCTAGTACTCAACTGCCACCAGCAGGCGCATCCTCAAGTGCTCCACCACCACCTCAGCAGTCGAAGAGATCCCCCAACAAGCCAAAGGGAAAGAGTGTGCTGATATGACTGCCAAGGAGTTTTGGGCAAAGCGTCGCCGCAACCCCTATGAGGAAGACCAAGATCCCACTTTGGTCAACCGCCCATTCCGGATCCACTTTCAGTTTGCCATCTATTTTGATGTGATCAAGGACAAGAAGAATCTCTATGTTGATGTACGCTCCATCGACACAGATGCTATGGAGAAGGGCCCTGAGTACTTTGGCGAAGCCCTTCAGATGTGTTCTAAGCTAAACATTCTCAGGATCATGCAGTTCAACAAGGATTTTGATGCAGATTTGGTGGCTCAATTCTTTGCTACTGTTCATCTTGGCACTGATGCCGACAGGACTCTGACTTGGATGACCAATGGCAAATTGCTTTCCATCAAGTGGCAGGCCTTCATGGAGTTACTTGATGTGGAAGATCACGGGCTTGAGACTCCAGTCGGCTTCCGCCCTCACCACAATGCTACATCCACTCACAAGCAAGCCCTTTGGCCCTACTGTACTGTGAAGGTTAACCCAATGACTAAGAAGGAAACATATGAGCTGTCTGCCTATCTGGACATTCTTCATCATGTCTTCCGTGAGACTCTCTTCCCTCGCATCGGGAATCTGGATATGGTCCACTCCTATCTCGTGGACATGCTTCTTTTCTGCCAGCATGAGAAGGAAGCAAACACTGGAGAGAGCCTGGACATTTCTCATGTGATGTGGTCTGAACTTCTCTCTGCCGCTTCTAAGCACAAGTGCCCGGTATATGGTCCATTCATCATGAGGCTCATTGAGAAGGCCTGGGCATGTGTCTATCCCAGAGTGATGTTGGAAACTGGAGACTTGGTTTCTCATGAGATCAAGCGTCTACGAAAGAAGGACAATTGGGGCACCCCAGTGCCTAAACTCGGGGGCCTGTCTACTGCTGCCGCTGCCATGGAGACTGAGACTGAGGCTGAGGCTGATGCCGACGATGAGGACTATGAGCCGTCTGGGACAGAGCCCTCTTGGGCAAAGAAACTCAAGCACAAGATGAGGAAGCTCTTCTGCATGGAGTCACACGGCCAGTACATGACTCATGTGGCGGAGAAGAAGGCTAGGGGGCGTCACAAGGAGCTCATGCGCCAGTTGGGTGCAACCGTTGTTAGTGGTTCTGAGGGATAGATCACTGAAGAGGAGGAATGGATTCACCAGCATTGCCCCTGGACCGATTCAGATGCCGAGCAGTTTCCGACCAACGACGAAGATGCAGACGATCACGCTGAGATGTGATGTTCAAGATCCTCAGCTTGCCATCACCTGGAGCCGTAGCGTCGCTCTTTGCCCTTTTGGTGTCTCGATGCCAAAGGGGGAGAGAGTTTAGGGATTTGTGTTGTTACCGTGTTGCGAGTGTGTCTTTGTGTTGTCTTGTATTTTCTCGTGTGTTTTCTCATTGTCTTTGCTTGGTTTGGTTTGGTGCCAGTGAGGCCTAAGTTCTAGACATATGGTGTGAGACATATACTACCCTATCGCTACCTTATTACTTATGTCTATTTAGTTCTGTAGTATCTTATAAGTTGCATGCTTATCCTGTTTTATACCCTGCTCTCATATATCATGTGCTTAGAATTGTTGGACTATAAAATATAGGGGGAGTGTTGATCCGAATGTGTGTGTATTTCATTCCAAAGGCTCCACTAACTAGGTGCACACATTCAGGGGGAGCCCGTCTATATTTTGTAGTTCTAAGTATCCTTTCTTTTATATCTTTTCTTTGTGCAAATCCCTAGTTGTCATCAATCCACCAAAAAGGGGGAGATTGTTGAGGCATATCTCTCTCCATGTGGTTTTGGTGATTGATGACAACGTGTTTGTGGACTAATCGTGTGCTTTGAGAATTTCAGAGATTCATCCTTGGCACGAGACGATTTCTTTCCCTCGGAGTGTCACTCAAGACGGTGTAGCTCTTTCGTTTCTTTCTCGGTGGACTAGTTGCTTAGAGGGCACCGTACTATCAAGAGGGGGTCCGCTTTGGTATTGCTTGGGTGGAATCTTCACGTACACATCCGCTTCTCACCCTCCGAGCCCTTCTGCTTCTATGGAGAGATCTTCTCTCTTCTTGTGGGTTTGGTCTGGGTCCCAGCGGTAGTACCATGGTACCCAGCGGTATTACCGCTGAGGGGTCACAAGCGGCAGTACCGCTCTACAGCGGTAGTACAGCCGGTGCCTCTGCGGCAGTACTACCGCTGGCTTGCCAGGTCCCTACCGCGTCGATTCGAGGGGTCTTTTTCTGTGTTGGATTGTGCGGTACCTTGCTGCGGCAGTAGTGCGGCAGTACCACCCTTCCTCCGCGGCAGTACCGTCCGGTTCCCTCTTGCCCTTTGCCTTTTGTTCTGCGCGGCAGTACCGCCGTAGGGAGCGGTAGTACCGCTTAACCCAGCGGCAGTACCGCTGTCTCCCGCGGTAGTACCGCCCTCTGCGGGGCTGTTTAGTGGGGCAACGGTTGGATTGTTGCCCCCACTATAAAAGGGGGTCCCCTTCTTCCCGTTGACTTACGTCTTCCCCCTCAAGCTCCATTAATGCTCCAAGCTCCATTTTCGCCCGATCTATCTCTCTATCCAATCAAACATGTTGATTTGCTCGGGAGTGGTTGAGAAGGCCCTGATCTACACTTCCACCAAGAGATTTTTGATTCCCCCACCTATCCCTAGCGGATCTTGTTACTCTTGGGTGTTTGAGCACCCTAGACGGTTGAGGTCACCACGGAGCCATAGTCCATTGTGGTGAAGCTTCATGGTATTGTTGGGAGCCTCTGATTAAGTTGTGGAGATTGCCCCAACCTTGTTTGTAAAGGTCCGGTTGCGGCCTTTAAGGGCACCAATAGTGGAATCACGACATCTCACATTGTGTGAGGGCGTGAGGAGAATACGGTGGCCCAAGTGTCTTCTCGGGGAGCATTGTGCCTCCACACCACTCTAACGGAGATGTACTTCCCCTCAAAAGGAAGGAACTTTGGTAACACATCCTCGTCTTCACCGGATCCACTCTTGGTTATCTCTTACCTTTACTTGTGCAAGCTCATTAGTGTTACTTCTCTTGCTTGCTTGCTTGTTTGTTGTTGTTGTTGCATCATATAGGTTGCTCACCTAGTTGCACATCTAGACAACCTACTTTGATGCAAAGTTTAATTTGGTAAAGAAAAGTTAAAAATTGTTAGTTGCCTATTCACCCCCCTGTAGTCAACCGTATCGATCCTTTCAGCAAGCCCCCCTTTGATCACCAGATATCGCCTACTCTTCTCTCTACTTCTTGCATTATAGTAGTGTAGCATGTTACTGCTTTCCGTTAATCCTATCCTGATGCATAGCATGTCCTTGCTACTACTGTTGTTACCTTTACCTGCAATCCTAAATGCTTAGTATATGATGCTAGTATTCCATCAGCGGCCCTACATTCTTGTCCGTCTGCCATGCTATACTATCGGGCCGTGATCACTTGGGAGGTAATCATGGGTATATACCTATATACATAATACATGATATATGTGGTGACCAAAGTCGGGTCGGCTCGTAGAGTACCCGCGAGTGATTCACGGATTGGGTCCGAAAGGACGTTTGTCCCGACGGTCCTCTGAGTGGATCTTTGTGGCGGAGGGACAGGGCAGGTTGAGACCGCCTAGGAGAGAGGTGGGCCTGGCCCTGGTCGGCGACCGCGGTTATTTCATAATAACACGCTTAACGAGATCTGGATATTTGATTTGAGTCTGGCCATTGGCCTATATGCACTAACCAACTACGCGGGGATAGTTATGGGCACTCAACATCGTGGTATCAGCTGAAGCCTTCATGACGTCAGTGACTGAGCGGCGTGTGCCGGGTTGGACTGTAACGCCTGCTCTTGTATAAGGGAGGCTAGGTCTGCTTGCCAGCCGCGTACGCAACGTGCAGGTGTGCAATGGGCAATGGGCCCAGACCCCTGCGCCATAGGATTTAGACCGGTGTGCTGACCTCTCTATTGTGCCTAGGTAGGGCTGCGACGTGTTGATCTTCCGAGGCCGGGCATGACCCAGGAAAGTGTGTCCGGACAAAGGGGACCGAGCATGTTGGGAAATGTGGTGCACCCCTGCAGGGAAGTTGATCTATTAGAATAGCCGTGTCCCTCAGTAAAAGGACGACCCGAAGTTGTACCTTAACCTTATGACAACTAGAACCGGATACTTAATATAACACACCCTTCTAAGTGCCAGATACAACCGGTGATCTCTCTCTCACATGGCGACAAGGGGAGGATCACCGGGTAGGATTATGCTATGCGATGTTACTTGGTGAACCTACCATCTACTCTCTTCTACATGCTGGAAGATGGAGGTTGCCAGAAGCGTAGTCTTCGATAGGACTAGCTATCCCCCTCTTATTCCGGCATCCTGCAGTTCAGTCCACATATGTTACCCCTTTTCCATTTGATACCAATGCATACATATGTAGTGTAGCTCCTTGCTTGCGAGTACTTTGGATGAGTACTCACGGTTGCTTTGCTCTCCCTTTTCCCCCTTCCTATACCCGATTGCTGCGACCAGACGTTGGAGTCCAGGAACCAGAGGAGCCCGAGGTTGATTCTATGTGGAGTTCGACTTCGAGGAGTATTTAGGAGGTCCCAGGCAGGAGGCCTTGCCTTTTCGATCGTTGCTACTTTTGTGCTAGCCTTCTTAAGGCAAACTTCTTTAACTTATGTCTGTACTCAGATATTGTTGCTTCCGCTGACTCGTCTATGATCGAGCTCTTGTATTCGAGCCCTCGTGGCCCCTAGCTTGTAATATGATGCTTGTATGACTTATTTTATTTGTAGAGTTGTGTTCTGATATCTTCCCGTGAGTCCATGATATTGATCGTACACGTTTGCGTGTATGATTAGTGTACGATTGAATCGGGGGGGGGGGGCACACTCTCCTCCACTGACAGTGGAACACACCATGCTAAACTTAACACACGCACGCAACCTTTTTTGTCAGATAAGACCACCTACCCATTCATATTGCCAGAAAAGACCACACCAGAACGGTATTGACAAAAAAACCACGTACACTGTGGCTGCAGGTCCAGCAGCCGGCATGTGGCACTTGCTGCCACAGCAGCCGATGGCTAGACCTGCCACCACAGCCCACGACAGCAGCTGATACGTCCATTTTGCATCATGCTTTTATATCAATATTTATTGCATTATGGGCTGTTATTACACATTATGTCACAATACTTATGCCTATTCTCTCTTATTTTACAAGGTTTACATAAAGAGGGAGAATGCCGGCAGATGGGATTCTGGGCTGGAAAAGGAGCAAATATTAAAGACCTATTGTGCACAACTCCAAAAGTCCTGAAACTTGACGGAAGATGTTTTCCAAATATATAAAAAATATTGCGAGAAAGAACTTCACCAGGGGGGCCACACCCTGCCCATGAGGGTGGGGGGCGCGCCCTACCCCCTGGGCGCGCCCCCTACCTCGTGGGCCCCCTGGTGGCCCTCTGGTGGCCATCTTCTGCTATATGGAGTCTTTCGGTGAAAAAATTTGATAAGCCATCTTCTCGGACGAAACTCCGCCGCCACGAGGCGGAACCTTGGCGGAACCAATCTAGGGCTCTGGCGGAGCTGTTCTGCTGGGGAAACTTCCCTCCCGGAGGGGGAAATCATCGCCATCATCATCACCAACGCTCCTCTCATTGGGAGAGGGCAATCTGCATCAACATCTTCATCAGCACCATCTCATCTCAAAACCCTAGTTCATCTCTTGTATCCAATTCTTGTCTCCAAGTCCGAGATTGGTGCTAGTAGGTTGCTAGTAGTGTTAATTACTCCTTGTAGTTGATGCTAGTTGGTTTAATTGGTGGAAGATCATATGTTCAGATCCTATATGCATATTAATAACCCTCTGATTATGAACATGCACTACAAAAAAAAGACACATCCGTGACATTTTGGGCCGAACGAAATTTTTTTGTCATACATATGACACTTCTATGACAATAATTGTGACAAAACCCGGTATCATCATAGATGTGGTGGGCTCCTACTTCTATGACAAAAAATCATGACAGAAAATGGGCTTTTCGTTCTGGGCGGGCTGGAGACGCAACTGTATGACATTCTTTGGGCCGTCCATGACGGAAAAAACCGTGGTAGAAGCGAGGGGGAGTAAAATTTTGGGGAGTTCCCGGTTACGGTGGGAGGTCGGGGGCCGAGCGATGCGCGTTTCTCTCATACACGTACGCGCGTGTGTGTGAGGCGTTGGCTCTAACTGAACCCGAGCGAGGTGTTGGGCTCTAACTGAACCCGAGCGATTGCACTGCAGGCTACGCGTTATTGAACCCGAGCGATCGATCGATGGCTGTTAACTGAACCCGATCGAGCGATTACTTTGCTACTACTGCTAACTAAAGCCGATCGATGCTGCCTCTGGATGAACAGTGAGCGTTGCGCGCGGGGGGGGGGGGGGGGGGGGGGGGGGGGGTGTTGGATGAACAGTTCCTGGTGGGGGTGGATGAATAGGACCCCCTGGTGTTGCCTCTGGATGAACAGGACCCCGATCGATCGAGCCGGTTGGGGCTGGAAGAACAGTACCCCGTGGAGGGATGGATGAACAGGACCACCCCGTGGAGGGCAGGATGAACAGTAGACGGTGGAGGGCAGGATGAACAGTAGCCCGTGGAGGGGTGGTTGAACAGGAGCCCGTGGAGAGGGCTGGTTGAACAGTAGCCGATGGAGTAGCGCGTGGTGGAGGCTGGATGAACAGGAGCCCGTGGATGAACAGTCGCAGGTGGAGGCTGGAGAGGTCGACGGTGGATGAACAGTAGCTCGTGGAGGCTAGAGGGGGTCGACGATGGAGATGAACAGTATCCCGTGGAGTCCCGTTTTGCGGTACGCCACACCCCTCCCGATGAACAGGACCCCCGTTTCGACCGTAGCGCTCCAACACAAGTCCGTTTCGTCCGTTTTGCGGTACGCCACACCCCTCCCGATCAACAGGACCCCCGTTTCGACCGTAGGAGGTTCGTTTCCTCCATTTTGCGGTACGCCAGACCCCTCCCGATGAACAGGATCCCGTTTCGAACATGGCTGGTCGAACACAAGGCCGTTTCCTCCGTTCTGCGGTACGCCAGGCCTCGTTTCCATCACCTGTTCCGTCCAAGCCCTCCCGATGAACACAATGCATTCCGTTGCCTCCCCATGAACACGACGCATTCCGTTGCCTCCCCATGAACACGACGCATTCCGTTGCCTCCCCATGAACACGACGACGACGATGTTTCTCCGTTCCAACCCAGCCATGTACACAAGCCCTGGCCGTACATATGCGCGAGTAGGCGTTCGAGACCCCGCCCGTATGTACACATACATGGCCATATTTTCTTTCTTGCACCCTGGCCACCTCTACTACGACACGTGCGCGCCTCTACATCGACCAGTATATATGTACGTACACGTTCGCGACTAGAATGACAACGCTACGTACGCTTCGACCAGGTGGGTCCCGACTGTCAGGCACTTCCTTGCGTGCGAAGATGTAGCTGGTGGGTCCCAGCAGTCAGGGGGGCGAAATATGGTGGCCCGTCCGGTGGGTCCCGCTGTCAGGTGGAGGAATAATTATTTTGCACGTAATAAGGAGGCACTTCCTTGCTGTGGTAGTGGACCCAGCTGTCAGCCTCTCCACGTACAGTCCACGTCTGATGGAAGCCGTTCCTTGACCACGTTGACCACGCCGCGCCAAGAGCACCAGGGTGGTGGACGACGGCGAGGCCTAGGAAGGGGACTACGCGGAGCCGGGGAAGACGCGGCAGTGGATGCCCACGCGTAGAGGAGTACGAGGGTTCACTGGTTCGCTACGGTGTGAGGCTGCCGTTGCCGCAGAATAACAGGGGGTGTGGGTGAGTAGAGGGATGGCCTGGCCAGCGGTGGGAGTAGTAGGGGGCGGTGAGGCCTCCGCCGCATCGCAACCGGCCACGGGAGGTAGGAGCACGAGGCATGACCGGCGCTGGTTTGGACGGCTGGAGCAAGAAGACCAGAGGTTGAAGAAGCACTACGGCCGTTGGATGGACATCGTACGGTCACTGGAGCTAGAATCGTGCATATTGACTAAGTTGACAAAGCCCTCCGTCCCCGTCAACTTAGTAGGCCCACAAGTCAGCCTCCCACCAAGGTGGGTCCCAGCTAGCAGGGGGGTATTCATTTTTTTGAGCGTAATAAGGAGGCACTTCCTTGCGTGCGAAGATATAGCTGGTGGGTCCGAGCTGTCAGCGGCGGTAATGTTTTTTGCAAAATACAGAGGCCCTTTCGGTGGGTCCCTGATGTCAGGGGAGGAATCATTATTTTGCGCGTAATAAGGAGGCATTTCCTTGCATGCGGCCATGGACCCAGCTGTCGGCCTCTCCACGTACAGTCCACTTCAGATGCATGTCGGTCGTTGACCACGTTGACCAAGCCGCGCCGAGAGCACCAGGGCGGTGGAAGACAGCGAGGCCTAGGAAGGGAACAACACGGAGGCAGGAAGACTCGGCAGTTGTTTCCCACGCGGAGGGGAGTACGACTTATGAGGGTTTACTGGTTCGTCTGCCGTTGCCGGAGAATAACAGCAGGTGTGGTTGAGTAGAGGGATGGCTAGGCCAGCGATGGGAGTATGGTGGGGTGGTGAGGCCCGCGCGGCAGCAGAGCCGGACACGGGGAGGAGGGAGCAGGCAGTCCCGCCGGCGCCTGTTTGAGCGGCTGGAGCAGGAAGAGCAGAGATTGAAGAAGCACGACGGCCGTTGGATGGCCATCCAACAGTCACTGCTTGTGCATCACCCTTTTTTTTAGGAAAGCCTCAAATATGTGGAAAACAGCATACAACCCATCTACCATTATTTCTAATAATTTGCAGCCCATCTGCTAATTATTAAGGTTTTTTTGGAGCCCATATTCTTTTTGTTAGCATTACAGCCCATATTGTGGCCACGGTTAAAAAATTATACGAAATTTTGCATATTTCGGTGCGGTCCGAACTGTTTTTAATCCCGAAATTTCAACTCACATTCAAACTGATTTTAAAAATAAATGTATATCAATATAAAATCCAACAAATTCTCCACGCATAAAAATTAATGTAATTTCAAATCTTGAAATGAAGAAAAGATATTTGAAACTAATTGCCGGTTTGATGTGTTTTAAAAATGTACAACCCATTTCTCATTACTGATGGGCCATTTTCTCCGCCAGCCGAATGAAAGCTCTCCTTGTCTTGAAAAATTTGCAGTCCAACAGGCCTGACAAAGCGACTTACTTGGCAAATCACAAAAAGCCTGGGCTGTGGACGTGGACCCAGCTGTCAGCCTCTCCCCGTACAGTACTCTTCCGAAGGAATATCGTTGACCACGTTGACCACGCCGCACCAAGAGTACCAAGGCGGTGGACGACGGTGAGGCCTAGCAAGGGGACGACGTGGAGCCGGGGAAGACGCGGCAGTGGATGCCCACGCGGAGAGGAGTACGAGGGTTCACTGGTTCGGTTGCGGTGTGAGGCTACCATCGCCGCAGGGCCTGGCTAGCGGTGGGAGTAGTAGGGGGCGATGAGGCCTCATTGGCAGCACAGCCGGCCACTGGAGGCAGGAGCAGGCGGTCTCCCCGGCGCTGGTTTGGGCGACTGGTGCAAGAAGAGCAGCGATTGAAGAAGCAGCAGGACCGTTCGATTCAAATCCAACGGTTACTGCTGCTAGAATCGTTTGTTGACTAAGTTGACAAGCCCTGCGTACGTGTCAACTTAGTAGGCCCACAAGTCAGCCTCCCAACCGGTGCGCCCCAGATGTCAGTGGGAGGAATCATTTTTTCGCGTAATAAGGAGGCAGTTGATTGCGTGCGGCCAGGCCAGCGGAGGGAGTAGGGTGGGCCAGGGAAGCCTGTGCGGCATCACAGCGGGCCACAAGAGGAGGGAGCAGGCAGTCCCGCCGGCGCTAGTTTATGCGGCTGGAGCAGGAAGATCAGAGATTGAAGAAGCACGTTGGCCGTTGGATGGACATCCAACACTAACTGCTGCTAGAATCGTGTGTTCACTGACAAAGCCTTGTGTAAACAAGTCAGCCTCGGAATCTGTGGCGTGTACATCCCATTTGCTATTATTTTCATAATTTTTACTCATTTTCTAATTCATATGGAATTTATTGCAGCCCATTTTCCATTTTTAGAATTGTTGGCCATTTTCTGGTCAGTACCAGGGTCAAAAAATTAACTAAATATGTGGGAAATCTTGAAAATTCGCAAATTTTTGCCGGGGAACGAAATATTCTTAATCCAAAAATTAATAGCCATACTAAAACAAATTTAAAAATAAATTAGTACTATGTCATGTTAAATCCAATGAAATACGTATAAGATATCAGTGAAGAACAAAAACAAAAAAAGAAACTTATATCCCATTTGCTATAATTTTTTTGGAATTTTCAACCCCTTTTGATATTACTTTTAACAGACATTGACCATACTCTTAAGCTAGGCCGGAATGCATCCCTCCTCGTCTTGAAAGATTTGCAGCCCATTAATTCAGAGAAAACAAATAGGCCTAGCTTGGGTATTCTTCAAAAAGAAATACTGGGCTACCTATTTTCCCAAAGAACTGGTGCATGAGCATTTAGCTTTATTTATTTATTTATTTACTTATTTATGTTTAGGGGACCATGAGCATGTACCTGGGTCGGATTCATGTGAGAGCCTCCCTTCTAGTTAATTATGGGCTTCTCTATTGGGCCTTCATCAGTGGGCTGCATGTTATCAACAAGTGGAAAATGTGTTCCGAGTTTAAAAAAAAAGTGTTCCGTACGATAAATAGTATGCGCTACGTACGGTACGGGGCACTAAAGGATCGAACCGTGCAGCGACTTCCAAAACATTTTGTTTGTCGTTCTAACAACACATTTATTCAACCAACAGACGAAATATACTACTGATTGTACATTGAAAACAGCAGCAGCAGCAACTAGGGCTGGGGGTGCAACAGAAGCAGTAAGCAGGCCAGAAGAGTGAAGACGCAGCTCTCTCTTGCAAACCAAACATCAGCTATCGTTACAAAAGGGCTACCAAAAAAGAACAAGTGTATGCATCAAACTAAATAAAGATCCTACTACACCAAGTGTACGCATCTAACTAACTGGCTCAGTTAGACGTTACTAATTTTTTTCGAAACGGAGGCAAAAGAATTTCCTCGTCGATTAATTAAGAAGAAGAGAATTGCCTGGTTAATCTACAAAAAACCGGGCTAAAACCGAAGACATTACTATTTATTAAGCTGCAGTGGAGTCGCAGATGGAGAGGAGTGGGAAACTTCACTGGTTCGGGTGCGCGGCAGCACAGCCGCGGTGGTTAGAAGGGAAAACATAAATTGGACACGACATTACTTTTATAAGAGACCTGCGTTTTATACCCCATAGTAGGCATACTAACAAGTTCACACACAAATACAACAGAAAAGGTAAACATTCATATCAAACTCAGGTTCACAGGACACGTTCATATCCATAGCCAGCATTCACAATCAACAACTCAAAAGATTCATATATACACAAGCTCAGCATATCAATGCATCCAAATGATTGATAGATCACACGACAATATTCATACATAATTTACAAAAAGATTCAGATATACGCATGTTCAGTATGTTTATGCATCCAAATGATTGAGATCACAGCCAATATGATCCATGGACGAACTTTAATTACCTAGGGTACAGACTGGTAAATGGTGTTCAATCGGAGGTACTCCTTGCTAAAATTAGTTCTTGTACGAGTAAACTTTCGAGTACATAAGAGGCAGCACAGACAATCTGAACTTTGCTTGTAGGTTTATCCTCAAATAGTGGCCTCGTGCCCAGGGAGCTTTGAGCAACTTGGCCACTACTTTCATCCAACCAATTTACTGGGTCATATTGGTCCTGTATCTCGCCAAAATTCTACATTGAAGACGAGAAATGAGGCGGTTGAGAAAATGAACCACCCAAATTTTTTGTGCAGTTCAACTAAAATGGAGCATCCTTGGTGTGCAGACTGCTTAAGTGCCAGATGAATATACGCGTCAACCAACTTGTCTGGAATCTTTAGACTCCATGCCATATAGTTCGCTACCATATGTGCCGATAACCAAAAGGCACAAGTTGGGACCAAAGACTGGACTGCGTTTTTCTGGGCTATGCACCAAGCAATATTTTTGGCGTTCACTCTCCTAACACTTGGAGTTTTACAATTGGTTGACGCCGTTTGATACTCGAATGAATATATGCACTTCTTGTCAACATCGATGCTTGTCTGAGTGAACTTTGGAGTACATAGCAGCAGCATAAGTACCTGTCCATCTGATCATTTTGTGCAGTTCTACTGAAATCACCCGATGTAATGATTTTCCTATGAGTTCCGGCTCCAAATTACTCCTTTATGAAATCGGCAAACAGTAGCACAATACCAAATTACCAGTACATATGACAGGCACAATAATCAGGATAAAGACCAGTACCAACCTGTGTGAGGTAGCATATCAATTACTATTTCCTTTGACTGGAAGCCGAGATAAGCCAAGCGACTGACAGCAAAGGAAGAAAGCATGCAGAGTTTAGCAACTGATAGGAAAGGACGGAAGTTGTCGAGGCAATGAAGCACCCAAAGTTTTTGTGCAGTTCCACCAAAATCGAGCATCCCTGTTGGCACATATATTGAGAGAGTGAGATTACTGTAA
Source organism: Triticum urartu (assembly GCF_003073215.2). Lineage (NCBI taxonomy): Eukaryota > Viridiplantae > Streptophyta > Magnoliopsida > Poales > Poaceae > Triticum > Triticum urartu. The sequence continues at coordinate 440,969,220 of NC_053027.1, forward strand.
TAGTGGGACCAGTTTATGAAACATACACTAACAAATAGAAGCACCTTCATTATCTTAATGGGTAAAGTTAGCAACATAGTAGTCTTGCTTAAAGAGAGGTATTAGTTTATTTAATATAAAGATTTGTTTAACTCCAACAGGAAAATGAAGGTGAAAACATACACACGTACATGATTCACCTCCATAGACAAACATACACACGTACATGATTCAGCATAGGGTCCCACTCACCTCCATAGACAAACATACACACGTACATAAATGGGTATTAGTTGAACTCCTTTATCTTAATATTCCCTCCCTGCTCCACCACATGATTCACCTCCATAGACAAACATACACACATACATGATTCAGCATAGGGTCCTACTAAAGATTTGTTTAACTCCAACAGGAAAATTAGGCAGTAATAAATTAGTGGTACTTAAGTACTCCTAATTAATTAAGTGAGACAGCAGAAGTGGAAGGGCTCTCTGGAGAATCGTCTCACATGTAAGGTAGTCGTTGCCGGAGCCCTTGAATGGCCTCGACCGAGGCCTCTGGCTTCAGCAAGATCGCCTTGGCACTGTTTATTCTTCTTCCTCTTCATGCTCTGTTTCTCTCTCTCCTCACCAGTTGGTGAAACCAAGTACATGATTGGCCTTCTAATTCAGAATTGGTTTTGTCAGTGAGGGAGTACAAGTGTACTAGTAAAAACAGCATTATTTTCTCATGGCAGTCGGAAAATAGAGATGAACACATGCATTAAATATCATTCTTACCTAAAGGAAGGTTATGGCGCCAATATGGATGATGAGGATTGGAACACAGATCTCCCTTTGTGCAGTTCCACCAAAATGAACCAACTGTTCCATTCTGACATTCCAGTTAAACAGCACAAAAGTCACTTCTTTTAAGAAGAGTTTTGTGCAGTGCACCAAAAGGTCACAACAGCAACCAGGTGAATTGGATATCCCTGTTTGCACAAAAAGGCACAGAGGAAATAGTCAGAGTCTCAAACAATTACAAGCAAAAACATTTGGCTAAACTAGTCATGGCTTATAACAGTGGGTGCACCAGCAGTCCAGCACCATGTATGTAAACATGGGCATAAAGTGGTGATTCATAGTTTGTTGCCCCGAGAAACAAACATCCAAGAAACATATCTGGGTTGGTCCCATTTTTGTTCACTCTAGCCACCTACTCCTATGTGTGGATAGCAAATCTAGTCCTGGTCATACCACTGTGTACATCATTACCCCTATATTTCCCTTTTCGACCAAGCGTCCGGTTGGATGACCAGTCTGTACTACTTTCACCCCCTTTCCTTCCTGTTTGTACCAAGTCCGATGTACATACTAAATTCCCCCACCCCCACTTTATTTCTTGTTTGAACCAAGTACTCCCTCCATCCGGAATTACTTGTCATCAAAATGGATGTGTCTAGAACTAAAATACATCTAGATACATCCATTTCAATGACAAGTATTTTCGGACGGAAGGAGTACAAGGTTCGACTCCATGAAGTAGCTTTACCTCTAACAATAGAAGAAAAAAATGTGACGTTGGACCATCCGATCGAGAGGGGCTGAGAGGTAGAAAATGATGCACATGCAACGACGTAGCGAGCTGGGGAAGTAGAGCTAAGGCGGTTTTGAACGAAGATATACCTGAAGGTCGTCGGGGTGTGGATAGGTGGGCGGCGGGAGGCCGGATCCGCCCACAGGCAACGACGAAGGGATCGGAGGACCTCCCGCGCCGGCGCTCAGCCAGAGATAACGGTGCGACCGGCAGTGGGTCTCCTCCCTCGCTGTCGACGACGGCCTAAACGCTGCCACTCCTCCCCTTCACCGGCGGAGGGGGATACGTCCAGATCTGTAACCAGCGGTGAGGATAGAAATCCAGTGTTTTTTGAAGGGAGAAAGACAGTGTTACTACCCCTATCTTGTTTAAATCTAGAGAGGATGAGAGTGTGTGAATAGAGCAACCCTAGCAAGCAAGCGCGGAGGCTCCGACCTATATATACGTAGTGAGCAACCCTAGTAAGCAAGCAACCCCTATCTTCGTCAACTCGTACAAGACTGAGAAATTTCATTACTACAACGCCCTCTCCCTCGTGGACTGAGCTCCGGTGCCTTAACTGCACCTGCCTTTGGCTGCATGACAGGAGGGCCAACCACCTGTTGGGCCCACCTGTCATGGACGCAAAGGCAGGAGCAGTAAGTTGAAGCTTTCGCTATCCCTCCCGCACGAGGTGGACGGACATGCAACAGTGCATTTGATACTGTAGAAGTAGGAGTAATCATTATTGTTCGTCTTCTCGAAGAGGCAAAGAGCCAAGCGCAACCCGAACATGGCAGTTGCGAACGCTCGCGTGGTGCGGTTCCTTGGAGTACTAGCCAGGCTCTTGCATGAGACAAAATTGCTATTGTTTAACAATTAAACTCCATTATCCATTGGTTGATACTCATTCTGCATAGGTCCACGCGCTTAGCACCGTTTCCTCCTGGGGTCACCAATGTTTATTTGCTAATTAATAGCATTGCATGCAACGAACTAGCCATTGCAAGTCATTAAAAGCATGCACACCTCTCATCTCTTATTGGTTGATATGTCAAGAAACAAGAAACAAGGTAGAAGTTAATGCACCGCGCCTAAGTGTTTTGGGACTATTTGGTTTTCGTAAGGCTGGTCATAGTGGGGAGTAACTTAGACTAGTGTCATGCATATGACACTAGCCAAATTACTACCTTCATAATGCAAAGTACTCCCTCCTTTCCGGTTTATAGGGCTTATCTCAAAATTTTTGTTTTTCCATTTTATAAGGCTCAATTTGGTTGTTTCCCATCACATGTTCAGATTCCAAGGTGCATTAAATCATTGCATGCAAGTATTAAGAGAAAATTGACCAATGCATGTAATTTATGCATGCATGCATTGCAATTAATGCATTGGTAAACATACTTTTTTGAGGAAAACAAGAGCATTAATTGGGTGTTTTTGCAAACTACAAAAAGTATTCCACCACTCACCATCTACCTTGGTTGGTTAGATTTTTGAATTGAGCCTTATAAACCGGAAAGGAGGGAGTAACATAATAGTAGTATTTTAGATGGCTTCATTTATTAGCTTGTAGACTCATCTTATCTTGAAAAGCGCTATGTTACAGTAACATATTATGTTACCACCTCTCATTAATTACTTGCCACATAAGCAAAAAATTCTTGGAGTGTGCTATGTTACTAGCTAAGTTACTCCCACTATGGCTAGCCTAAGATGACTTACACACCTAGACGGAGGGAGTAGTATAGCCCTGTAAACCGGAAAGGAGTATTTGCCTTTCTAGAGATTTCAACAAGTGACTAGACTACACCATGTGCAGTACTCCCTACCTTCCGGTTTATAGGGCTCAAATCTCAAATCTCATGAACCAAGGCATTTTTCGATTAGAGGAATGTATCTCGTACTTTACAAAACTACCCTAATTAAACTCATGCATTAATTACGTAGTTCTCTCATTTTCCTCTCCGCCTTGGTCGCGGTGCACAATATTGAGCATTCCTATATGACTAGCCGCTCTATCTACATGCGGGACATTTCAAAGCATCCGGACCCGCGTGCCATCCACCAAATCATAGCGAGGTGCTACAGTCGAGACTCACCTGTAACCCCGGTGTGGCCGTCATGACCCGTCATATCACAAAACCCACACCTTTACCAGCAGTGGTAAGGTGGCCTCCAAGTTGGACTGGACGAAGCAACCATCATTTCACCGGAATGCTCGTTCAAGCCCTTTCTTCCCTCTCTTGAAGAAAACCTCACTCCAGGCTACTCACTTCTGCTATTTTTCTTCTATACCGATGAAGGAAAGGTGGGCGAATCAGTAATGCTGCTATATTTTCATTCCAAGAATCTTATTTTTGCGAAGCACCGACCGACTCTCACATCCTATTCTTTTCCCGTTTTCATTGCGTTTCTGGTTTACTTTCGATTGCTTTTTATTTGTCAGTTCATTGATGGATCCTGGAGCACTAGGCAAAGAGTTGCCGACGGACAACCCACTGGAGAAAGCGATCTCCAGGAAGCGAGCACCGACCAACGAGTTGACCATGTTGGCGGGCCAACCCATGGAGACGAAGAACTCCAAGAAACAAGCATTGACCAAAGAGTTGAGGACGTTGGCGGACGAACTCCTCAAAGGAAGTTGGAAGAACGGCAAGGGCCCCACCGTGCCTACCCCAGGAACTCTGATTGCCACCTATGTGAGGCTCAAGACCGAGTTTGAGGAGATAGTCGCCATTGAGAAGCAGTATTCCCCTGGCAAGGTGATGGCCCCCATCGAGGACGAGGAGATGGCCCCCGGAGGGATGAGATCCCCCGGTGAGCTGCACAAGGTAAAAAATAATGGCTTATTACCATAGTTGTGGTTTTTGATTATTTGCAATGTGCTTGCTAATATGTTAGGGTTGTGCAGGTGCCGGTGGATGTCCTTGATGATTCCGATGTCGTGGTCTGTCCTGTTGGCATCGCCTCGGAGATCGATTTCGATGCCGCTGTCCATTCTATGGGCATCGCCCCAGAGATCGATTTCGATGTCGCGGTTAGTCCCGCGGACATCGCCCCAGAAATCGATTCCCATGCCATTGTCCGTGCTGTGGTCATTGCCCGAGAGATCGATGACAAAAAAATAGTTGGTCGGGCTAATCCTTCAGGGTAGTTTGCATTGCCCTGTGTTTAATTACCAGAACGATGCGTGTTATCAAACCATCTTAGGGCTAGTGCACTGTCTTGTGTGGGCGGATCTTGCTACTTTTGTTTGATAGTGAATCATGCGATGAATCATGCGAACCCTCTCCGAGTTATGGAAACAGATGTATCCTCACCAGCTTTTGATGTAATATATGGCATGATTAGATGTAAGTTTGAACTATTTATCATATCAGCAGGGCTTGTTTGATGATTCTTGGTGTTAGTAGGCTAGCTACTGTGCAAGCTATAGTACTTGCAAAACACTCACCGAAGAGAAGTGTTGGGGCTGATGAGCTCATGGTACACTTATACTTATCCCTCGTCGATCGACCAATAGCCCTAGCTCCTAAAATTATAGGCTTAGCGATCGATGACCTAGGCGGGCTAGTTTGGCCTAGTGGGTTTCAGTGATATGATGTGCAACACAAAATCATAGCAGTGCAGAGACGTACTCCCTCCGTTCCAAAATAGATGACCTAGGAGGGCTAGTTTGCCCTAGTGGGTTTCAGTGATATGATGTGGTACAGTGCCGTCCAGTCTTCGCGTGTGGTAGCAGTATTGCGGGTACAATAAGTTTTCTTGAAGAAGCGGAATTCAACAAAGTCATGATGGTTCCTTCGTCCGAACAACTTACAGTGGGAAAGGTTGGGCCTGCGATACGACCGGGGTAGACCAGGATAATTTTGTGCATGGCAGGTGGACCAGGATGGTCGACGTCCCACATGTCGGTGAATGAAAGTATTCTTTCCGATATAGAGGACGAGCAACGAGTATTCATTGTTTATTTTTGATGAAAGCTATTGTCTCCACTGTTACGACGGAGGAGTGTGAAACACGGCAGCCCAGTGAACTTGGCATGTGCACCACTCCCTCCTTTCTCATGTAATGCCCAGGTTACAGCTTTTTCTCACTTTCTCTCTATCTATTTCCTCTCAAACATTTTTTACCTTTCTTTTTTAAGACACAATTGTTTTTATGCCTTTTTTAGAATTTTTTATACCTAGGAGCACGTGTAGAGACGGGCTCTTGCAGAGCCCACTCCTTGACTTTGTCAATGCCTCTCTCTCCTCCACATAAGGAGTACTACTTGCTATGCATGCGGCGGGCAGCTGGCGTCTTGAGGGGCCAGGGCAGTGAGAGCGGGCTCCGGAAGCGGTCCGGACTCTAGCATAATTTTGGTTTTTACAGTATTTCTTTCTCCATTGACAGGTAGGCCCGCGTAGATAGATAAAGAACACGAGCTGATGAGGTGCATGCAGACTGTTTGACTGGTCAACCAGACAAATACGGAGCTATACGCTGAGCCAGTGACCGTATAATCACCATATCTCGTATACAATGATCAAAGTGAGCTATCAAGACAAGTTCGATGACCGCCAATGCATTTTACTCGGTAATAAATGACCAGGATTGAAGGGGAATCCAAATTTGCTTCGTCTTCTGTCCTTGAGCTCTTGACAAACCAATGCACTATACGGTTGTCCGGCCACTCCACCCCAGAGCTCTCTCACCAAGCATCGTTCATGCCACCGCGCCGCACACTAACCGGTAAGGCAGCGATGGCATCCCGCCGCGCCGAGTTCCTCGCCGCCCACGACCGCACATAAAATGGTAGGGAAGCGATGGCATCCCGCCGTGCCGAGTTCATCGCCACTCGCGACCTCACAACTATGTGGGAGGAATTTGAAGATGCCAAGGCCGAATGGGCGGTAGAGCAAGAGGCGGCCAAAGCCGCACAGAGGGAGCGGAAAAGTAAGAAAGCACTCAAGAAAAGAGAGGCCCGCCGCCGCAAGAACGAAAAGGATGCACGCGCTGCTGCGGAGAGGTCGGAGGAGATCCAAGCACGGTGGGGTGTCGCCGACAAAGCCGGGAAGGAGAGCAGCGGCGTCTGGCCAGCATGTGAGAAGTAGTAGTACTAGTAGTTAGTGTGTGTGTGTGTGTGTCTGAGTACGAGCATGTACCAGTACTACTAGTTACTACTGTAGTTTTTAGAGCAAATTACCAGTACATTAGCCTAGACTAAATGGAAAAATTCCTATCCTAAGCATCAAATGGCATCTCTTTCTCTATAGGAATTGAGATGCATGTCATCTCACTTCCTATGATTTTCATATTCCTATCCTATGAATGAAAGGAGGCCTTTGTTGGAGTAACTACTGTAGCTAGCAATACTGCCGGTACAGTAGTTTTCTTCAAGAAGCGGAATTCAACGAAGTCATGATGGTTCCTTCGTCCAAGCAACTTCAAAGTGGGAAGTGGGCCTGTGATTTGACGGCTCATTAGGCATTGTCACTGCGGCGTGACAACCTGGGTGACTCCCTTGGAGTTCTGCGTGCATGGCAAGTGGACCGGGATGGTCGACGTCCCACATGTTGGCGAACAAAAGTATTCTTTCCGATATCGAGGAGCAAGGAAACCGCGTGGTATAGTATCACTGCTGATTGGTTCGCAAAAAAATAGTATCACTGCCGATTTATAATTATTTTTTATTTCTGATGAATGCTAGCGTTTCAACTCTTACGACGAAGGGTGCCAAACACGGCACATGCTGGATGTCCCACACATCAGCGGAAGGAGTGGGACATGAACAGCATGGTAGAGCCCAACGTAAAAAAACAGCGTGGTAGAGCGTCTCCACTTCTTCCACTTCTGGGTCGGAGACCACACGTAGTAGTACTTAGTGGTATGAACGATACAAAGTGTGACCTGGAGACAAAGACACGTCTAGTTGGAAGGTCTCGGGGCATACACGTAAACAAATATAAAAGTTAATATGTGCCTCCAACTAATATAGTAGTAGTAGAGTACTTAGGCACGTACTCCATAACATCACCGTGCATTGCACGTACAACATTTAGTGGTAGTACGTAGTAAGAGACAAATGCCGCCCAAGAGTTCCCTTCCCGACCTACTTTTGGGTGTTTGGTAGAGTGTATGGAGGGTGCATGAGTCCACACTAGTTTAGCACAAATACACTAGCTAGAAGCATGCATGAAGAGGGGTGTTGAGTTGAGCATGCATGAAGAGGGAACAACTATGCTGAGACAAGAACGCAACCAAACACACCCTATATGCCACGCATGTTCATACCATTTGTGCCTTTCTACTTCACTTACTGCGCTACATTACTCAGGTTCGTATGTCCACTCCTGGGTACATGTTCGTCTCGTAGTTCCAGTCTCACGTGTTCTTCATATAGATGGAACGATCCTTGCATAACACGTGCACCTTGATGCTAGATGTCTCGCGTGTTGGCAAAAGGATGAACAAAGCTCACGTAAAAAAAATAGAGTGGAAGAACATAGATTCCGGACGACCGAGAAGGAGCAAGGATGTAGGATCTAGAAGTAGATGTGTCTAGAGGGGGGTGATTAGACACATAATGCTCAAGTTGCAATTTTTAAGCTTTTTCGGTTTAAGTGGAGTTTAGGCACAATTTCAACACACACAATACATATCAAGCAAGCATGCAAAGAGTATATGAGCAGCGGAATGTAAAGCATGCAACTTGCAAGAATGTAAAGAGAAGGATTTGGAGAATTCAAACGCAATTGGAGACACGGATGTTTTTCCCGTGGTTCGGATAGGTGGTGCTATCCTACATCCACGTTGATGGAGACTTCAACCCATAAAGGGTAACGGTTGCGCGAGTCCACACAGGGCTCCACCCAAGGGTAATGGTTGCGCGAGTCCACACAGGGCTCCACCCACGAAGGGTCCACGAAGAAGCAACCACCCACAAAGGGTCCACGAAGAAGCAACCTTGTCTATCCCACCATGGCCATCGCCCACACAGGACTTGCCTCACTAGCGGTAGATCTTCACGAAGTAGGCGATCTCCTTGCCCTTACAAACTCCTTGGTTCAACTCCACAATCTTGTCGGAGGCTCCCAAGTGACACCTAGCCAATCTAGGAGACACCACTCTCCAAGAAGTAACAAATGGTGTGTAGGTAATGAACTCCTTGCTCTTGTGCTTCAAATGATAGTCTCCCCAACACTCAACTCTCTCTCATAGGATGTGGATTTGGTGGAAAGAAGATTTGAGTGGAAAGCAACTTGGGAAGGCTAGAGATCAAGATTCATATGGTAGGAATGGAATATCTTGGTCTCAACACATGAGTAGGTGGTTCTCTCTCAGAACATATGAGTTTGAATGGTGTATGCGTTCTGATAGCTCTCTCACTGAATGAAGAGGAGGTGGAGGGGTATATATAGTCTCCACACAAAATCCAACCGTTACACACAGTTTTCCAATCTCGGTGGGACCGAATCAATAAACTCGGTCGGACCGAAAATGTAAACCTAGTGACCGTTAGAGATTTCGGTGGGACCGACCGGATCAACTCGGTGGGACCGATGTGCTAGGGTTAGGGTAAATCCAAAACTCGGTTTGACCGATTACTCAAACTCGGTGGGACCGATTTGGGTAATAAGTGAAACTGAGATTTGGTCAAGCAAACTCAGTGGGACCGATTGCATATCTCGGTGGGACCGAGAATATTGCAATGGGTAACAAAGAGTTTGCAAGCCCATCTCGGTGAGACCGAGATCCCATCGGTGAGACCGAACTGATTAGGGTTTGGCAGTGGCTTATGACAAGTGAAACTCGGTGGCGCCGGATAGGAAGAGTCGGTAGGACCGAGTTTGGCTTAGGGTTTAGGTCATATGTGGAAGTGGGAAAGTAGCTGAGGATTTTGGAGCATATCATTAAGCACATGAAGCAAGAGGCTCATTAAGCAACACCTCATCCCTCCTTGATAGTATTGGCTTTTCCTAAAGACTCAATGTGATCTTGGATCACTAAAATATAAAATGACGAGTCTTGAGCTTTTGAGCTTGAGCCAATCCTTTGTCATTAGCATCTTGAAGGAGTTCCCACAACCTTTAGTCCATGCCACTCCATTGTTGAACTTATCTGAAACATGCTAGATAGAAATGTTAGTCCAACAAGAGATATGTTGTCATCAATTGTCAAAACCACCTAGGGAGCACTTGTGCTTTCAATCTCCCCCTTTTTGGTAATTGATGGCAACATACATCAAAGCTTTAGATAAAGATATAAAGAGCAGCAAGTAAAGCTTTGGAGGGACATGTAACAAGCATAGGCTCCTCCTACATGTATGCACTCATGTAAATATGAAATATAGAGACATGTGAGAGCATAACCATGACAGAGTAGGCAATGTGTTACATGCATCTTGGCCATATGCATCAGAGCAAAAGATTATCAGGAAAAATACCTTCATGCTCATGAGTCCTTCTTGCAAACAGTATGTACATAAGCAAGAACTCCTCATACTCATGATTTTGATGTATATACTTACCTTGTGGTCTTGAGTTGGCTTAGGATGGAATGAACCTGCACAAACAAGGTTAGATAACACAGGTACGTCCACTAGCCAGAGCAAACAAAAGAAACCACAAGAATACCAAGACTGGGATGACATGTAGAGAGTGAGTACATGTACCACATTGAATTCAACATGTCCCCAAGAATAAAGATATGCAATGAATTTGACTAATTTCTTTCCCTTATGTGTCTTGCTCCCCCTGAATCTTATATGGGATATTCGGAGAAGATAGGAAAAAGAAAATCAGAGCTGAAAGATATGAATAGAACTTAATTCAAATGAGTTCATATGAACATGTCTTTCCCCCAAAAAGACATGTGGCATCTCTCCTCTTGAACATCAAGCATCTGGGATCCTTGAGTATTCTCTCCCCCTTGGAGATTTATTTCTCCCCCTTAATATATGGGATCCTTGAGTATTCTCTCCCCCTTAGTACTTTCTCCTTTGTAGGTGATAAGCTTTTGATGTGATCTCTCTCTCCCTGATGATAAGCTTTGATGTGATCTCTCTCTCCCCCTTTGACATCAATTTCCAAGAAGGTTTTTCCTGGAATCCGTCGAATAGGTTTGGTCCTTGAGATTCAGTACAAAGCAGGGAATAAAACTGTGATGCTTGTAGAGGACAAGATTCATTGAGTGGAGCTGGATCAGAAGAAGTATAGAATATGTGACAAACTGTTTTTCCTATTGCGAAATCGGTGGCACCGAGTGGCATGTTTCGGTAGTACCGAAGGGATTCGATTGGACCGAAAATGGCAATTCGGTGAAACCGAGTTCATCACAGAGAAAAACACTTGTCACCTCAGCTCACTAGTCAAGTAAGATCTCACAAAGATTTGCAATGAATTAGCTGAAAGATTTGCAAGGAATTTGATGCAGAAATATGCAGAACAAAAATCAAAAAGAAGAGAGTGAAAGTTTCTAGATGAAGTTTTTTTTGTTTGAAAGAGAAGGAAACAAATATGCAAGGGACAAATGCAATAACTCAGAAAAGAACACAAGAGAACTTCATCTAGAATTGGGCGGTGACATAGTCACCTATGTTAGAGTATATTGACTTAGGATTCAAGTGAGGACACTTGATCGTAGGTCATACTCATCGTTTTAAGCTCAAAATGGGGTTATCATTTTTCGTTTAAGCATCTTGATGTATTCTCACCTTGTTAAGTTGCTTTGACTCATGTCTTGGAGTAAAGCTTCTCTAAGATGGAATAACATACCTTGGGTGGTGGTGTGGTTCTTGCTCATGTAGTTGAACTTGTGTGGGTGCTCAAGGTTGATGTAGCTCATCAAGAGTTGGGAGCACCACTTGGAGTTTGAGTTCATCTACCTACATGGGTTAGTTCTTGCAAGGAAGAGCACTTGTGTATCCAAAAATGACAATCATGAAGCTTAACAGAATTTGTCAAAGGATATGTTTGAATGGTTTTGTGCTTCCTTGTCTTCAACCACTATTGTGTAGAGTCTTGGTCTTGTAGAGATTGCTCAAGATGTGAGTGAGTCGCAATCTCATGGAATTAGATTCAACCAAGCACCTACATGGGTTAGGCAACATGCAAGGTGCAAATATATCCAAGACATAAGATAGTTATCATAAGAGATATATCATGGATTAGTCATAAGCTCATGTCTTGCATGTATCCAATGGAGTTTCTACTCCAAGTTCGAAGCATCAATGATGTTCAATTCTCCTCTCAACCTTCAAAACACTTTCTCATCAAGTGGTTTAGTAAATATATCCGCTAATTGCTTGTCGGTGCGAACATGCTTAAGATTGATGTCACCCTTAGCAACATGATCTCGAATGAAATGATGACGAACTTCAATATGCTTAGTTCGAGAATGTTGTACATGATTATGACCAATTTTGATGGCACTTTCATTGTCACAAAGCAGTGGAACATGTTTCACATAAATCCCATAATCTTTAAGAGTTTGGGTCATCCAAAGTAATTGAGCACAACATGAACCAGCGGCAATGTATTCCGCTTCGGCGGTGGATAAGGATACCGAGTTTTGTTTCTTGGAAGACCAAGACACAAGAGATCTACCAAGAAATTGACAAGTACCCGAAGTGGACTTTCCATCAACCTTGTCTCCGGCATAATCCGAGTCGGAATAGCCAACAAGATCAAAAGAAGACCTCTTAGGATACCAAATGCCAAAATTTGGTGTATGGATTAAATATCTCACTATCCTTTTCACAGCCTTAAGATGACAATCTTTAGGAGCAGCTTGATATCGTGCACACATGCACACACTTAGCATAATATCGGGACGTGAAGCACATAGGTATAACAATGAACCAATCATAGAGCGATAAACCTTTTGATCAACCGGTTCACCATCTTTGGTTAAATCATTATGTCCACTAGTAGGCATGGGTGTAGACATACCTTTGCATTCTTGCATATTGAACTTCTTGAATAAGTCCTTGGTGTACTTTGTTTGAGAGAAAAATGTACCTTCCTTAGTTTGCTTGATTTGCAACCCGAGAAAGAATTTGAGTTCACTCATCATAGACATCTCAAACTTCTCTGACATTAGCTTTCCAAACTTTTCACTAAAGAGAGGGTTAGTTGAACCAAATATGATATCATCAACATAAATTTGGCATACAAATAGTTCTCCATTAACCCTTTTAGTAAAAAGAGTAGAATCAATTTTACCAATTTCAAAACCACTTGTAGTAAGGAGCTTGGTCAAGCATTTATACCATGCTCTAGGAGCTTGTTTAAGACCATAAAGAGCTTTGTGAAGTTTGTAAACATGATTTGGTTTCTTAGGATTGATAAAGCCGGGAGGTTGTTTGACATAAACTTCCTCCTCTATTTCACCATTTAGAAAAGCACTTTTAATGTCCATTTGGTACAAGGTGATATTATGGTGATTAGCATAGGCAAGTAAGATGCGAATGGACTCAAGTCTAGCAACGGGAACATACGTCTCACCATAGTCCATACCTTCGACTTGTGTGTACCCTTGGGCAACGAGACATGCTTTGTTGCGAACCACTTGTCCATCTTCATCTTGCTTGTTGCGAAACACCCATTTGGTGCCAATGATGTTGTGGTTGTTGTCGGGCTTCTCGACCAATGTCCAAACTTGGTTCCTCTCAAAATTATGTAGCTCTTCATGCATAGCGTTTATCCAATCCAGATCTTCCAATGCTTCTTCAACCTTCATAGGTTCAATGCTAGAGATGAATGAATAGCTTTCACAAAAGTTAGCTAAACGAGTTTTTGAGTGAGTGATTCTCCCGGTTTGTATATCATTGAGGATTTGCTCGACGGGATGATCTTTGGCAATTCTTGCTCGAACTCGTGAGAGCTTTTGCTTGGGTCTTCGTTGAACATCTTCTTCATCTTGTTCTTCTTCTTGGCCTTCTTCATTGTTGATGTCGTCGTTCTCTTGTCGTGGTGGAGAAGGAGGTTGTTGATGTTCATCTTGACGTACTTCCTCGTTTTCTTCATCTTGGTGTGTCCCACTTGTGGATGCTTCCGCGTCGATTCTTGGTTCACCTTGTCGTGAAGTAGAAGCTTCCTCTTGGACGGATGAAGTACTCTCCTTCACCTCCGTTGGACGAATTTTGCCAATGGACAAGTCTTGAATTGCTTCTGAAGGGTCTTTATCTCCTACATCAATTGGCAATTGCTCTACTTGCGAGCCATTAGATTCATCAAACTTCACATCTACCGTCTCTTCAACCTTTCGGGTGAAATTGTTGTAGACACGGTAAGTGTGAGAGTTTGAGCCATAACCAAGTAGAGAACCTTCATGAGATTTAGGAGCAAACTTTGAACGACGATGCTTATCAAGAATGTAGCACTTTGAGCCGAATACTCGAAAGTATCCAACTTGGGGTTTGTTACCGGTGAGAAGCTCGTATGCCGTCTTGCCGAGTAGCTTGTGAAGATATAAGCGATTTGTTGCGTGACAAGCTGTCTCAACCGCTTCTGCCCAAAAGTGCTTTGGCGTCTTGTATTCATCAAGCATCGTTCTTGCCATCTCAATAAGAGTCCGGTTCTTCCTCTCAACAACTCCATTTTGTTGAGGTGTGTGCGTAGCCGAGAACTCGTGTGAAATCCCTTCTTCGTCAAGAAAGGTGTCCACATTTGCGTTCTTGAACTCCGTTCCGTTGTCACTCCAAACCTTCTTGATCTTCACATCAAACTGATTTTGGGCCTTCCTAGCGAAGTTTCTGAAGATCTTCTGGACCTGCGACTTGTCATTAAGAAAGAACACCCACGTAAATCTTGAAAAATCATCAACTATAACTAGACCAAAGGAATTTCCACCGAGACTCTTGTAGGCGTTGGGACCAAAAAGATCCATGTGAAGTAGCTCGAGTGGCCTCCTTGTGGTCATGATGTTCTTCACGGGATGTCTTCCTCCAACCTGTTTACCTGCTTGACACGCACTGCAAAGTCTATCCTTATCAAATATGACATCGTTGACTCCAAGGATATGATTTCCTTTAATAAGCTTGTCAAGGTTTCTCATGCCAACGTGACCTAGTCGTCTATGCCACAACCAACCTTTTGAGGATTTAGCAACAAAGCAAGTTTTAGGTTGTGCCTTTTTAGAGAAATCGACAATGTAAAGTTCACCTCTACGCATACCCGTAAAGACCATTTTATGATTGTCTCGACGAAATACTTGGCAATCTACCTCAGTAAATAGGATATTCAAACCGAAATCAGCAAGTCTAGATACTGAAAGTAAGTTGTAGCCAAGAGATTCAACGAGCATGACATTTTGAATGGAACTATCATGTGAGATGGCCACCTTACCAAGGCCAACCACTTTACCCTTTGAATTATCACCAAAGGTGACATATTTTCGAGGGCCGTCATTTTCAGCAAGCTCACGAAACATCTCTTCATCTCCGGTCATATGATCAGTACATCCACTATCAAGAACCCATTCCTTTCCTCCTGATTCATATCCCCGAAGATTTGCCATAAGACCAAAATGTCTCATTGCATCATCAAGATCGAAGTCACTATCATCATCATCATAATATTCATGTTCATCATGATCTTGTGACTCATCATTTCCTAGAGAGGGTAATTCATTAGATAAATGATCATCAAAGTGGTCACGTTTATGAATTCTTATAGCTTTGAATATGATATCATTAATGATTCCAACATCTCCTTTAGCATGCTTAAGATTGGTAAGTTCAAATAGACATTTACCAAAACTAGGATCACTAGAATTCATCTTACTCAAGGCAATAGATTTATGGAAAATTTCATCCAAAGTTTTCAAGGAATGATCGGGAAATCGTTCCTCAAGAAATTTCCATATAGTATAGGCACAACTTTGAGTAGGCAAACTAGCAATCAAGTTTTTGGGCAATCCTCTAATGATGAGCTCAATAGTTCTAAGATTGCGAATCATGTCAATATCTTCATCTAGGGTAGGATGCAAAGGATCAATATGAGGTGCACAAGGGCTAGCAATATACTTGTTCAAATGATATTGATTGAAGATTACAAGCATCTCATTTTTCCACTCATGGAAATACTCTCCATCAAGAATAGGCACTCTATGCCTAAGACTCCCTAATGTAGACACATCCATCTTCCTCCAATGGTGATTAAACCAAGGCAATGGAGACCAAAGTTCTGATACCACTTGTAGGATCTAGAAGTAGATGTGTCTAGAGGGGGGGATTAGACACATAATGCTCAAGTTGCAATTTTTAACCTTTTTTGGTTTAAGTGGAGTTTAGGCACAATTTCAACACACACAATACATATCAAGAAAGCATGCAAAGAGTATATGAGCAGCGGAATGTAAAGCATGCAACTTGCAAGAATGTAAAGAGAAGGGTTTGGAGAATTCAAACGCAATTGGAGACACGGATGTTTTTCCCGTGGTTCGGATAGGTGGTGCTATCCTACATCCACGTTGATGGAGACTTCAACCCACAAAGGGTAACGGTTGCGCGAGTCCACACAGGGCTCCACCCAAGGGTAATGGTTGCGCGAGTCCACACAGGGCTCCACCCATCCACACAGGGCTCCACCCACGAAGGGTCCACGAAGAAGCAACCACCCACAAAGGGTCCACGAAGAAGCAACCTTGTCTATCCCACCATGGCCATCGCCCACACAGGACTTGCCTCACTAGCGGTAGATCTTCACGAAGTAGGCGATCTCCTTGCCCTTACAAACTCCTTGGTTCAACTCCACAATCTTGTCGGAGGCTCCCAAGTGACACCTAGCCAATCTAGGAGACACCACTCTCCAAGAAGTAACAAATGGTGTGTAGGTAATGAACTCCTTGCTCTTGTGCTTCAAATGATAGTCTCCCCAACACTCAACTCTCTCTCATAGGATGTGGATTTGGTGGAAAGAAGATTTGAGTGGAAAGCAACTTGGGAAGGCTAGAGATCAAGATTCATATGGTAGGAATGGAATATCTTGGTCTCAACACATGAGTAGGTGGTTCTCTCTCAGAACATATGAGTTTGGAAATTGTGTATGTGTTCTGATGCTCTCTCCATGAATGAAGAGGAGGTGGAGGGGTATATATAGCCTCCACACAAAATCCAACCGTTACACACAGTTTTCCAATCTCGGTGGGACCGAATCAATAAACTCGGTCGGACCGAAAATGTAAACCTAGTGACCGTTAGAGATTTCGGTGGGACCGACCGGATCAACTCGGTGGGACCGATGTGCTAGGGTTAGGGTAAATCCAAAACTCGGTTTGACCGATTACTCAAACTCGGTGGGACCGATTTGGGTAATAAGTGAAACTGAGATTTGGCCAAGCAAACTCAGTGGAACTGATTGCATATCTCGGTGGGACCGAGAATATTGTAATGGGTAACAAAGAGTTTGCAAGCCCACATCGGTGAGACCGAACTGATTAGGGTTTGGCAGTGGCTTATGACAAGTGAAACTCGGTGGCGCCGGATAGGAAGAGTCGGTAGGACCGAGTTTGGCTTAGGGTTTAGGTCATATGTGGAAGTGGGAAAGTAGCTGAGGATTTTGGAGCATATCATTAAGCACATGAAGCAAGAGGCTCATTAAGAAACACCTCATCCCTCCTTGATAGTATTGGCTTTTCCTAAAGACTCAATGTGATCTTGGATCACTAAAATATAAAATGACGAGTCTTGAGCTTTGAGCTTGAGCCAATCCTTTGTCATTAGCATCTTGAAGGAGTTCCCACAACCTTTAGTCCATGCCACTCCATTGTTGAACTTATCTGAAACATGCTAGATAGAAATGTTAGTCCAACAAGAGATTGTTAGTCCAACAAGAGATATGTTGTCATCAATTGTCAAAACCACCTAGGGAGCACTCGTGCTTTCAAAGGAACCTCGTGGTGGAGCGTCTGCACTCATAATATTTAATATTATTCAACGATATAAAATTAACCAATCATCTCCACAGTGGACTTGAAGAGTACGAAACACGGCAGCCCAGTGTAGTATTGATACGTCTCCAACGTATCTATAATTTTTGATTGCTCCATGCTATATTATCTACTATTTTGGGCAATATTGGGCTTTACTATCCACTTTTATATTACTTTTGGGACTAACCTATTAACCAGAGGCCCAGCCCAGATTTGCTGTTTTATGCCTATTTTAGTGTTTCGAAGAAAAGGAATATCAAACGGAGTCGAAACGAAACGAAATCAACCGGAGAAGTTATTTTTGGAATGAAAGCCACCGGATAGACTTGGACTCCACGTCAGGAGATATGGGAGGTGCTCACAAGGGTGGGGGCACCCCCCCTAGGGCGCGCCCCTGCCTCGTGGGGCCCCCGTAGCTCCTCCGACGTGCTTCCTGCACCCATATATATCGTCGTTCCCTAAAACTTCCAGAACGGAGAATAGATCGGGAGTTCCGCTGCCAGAAGCCTCCATAGCCACCGAAAACCAATCTAGACCCGTTCCGGCACACTGTCGGAGGGGACAATCCTTCTCCAGTGGCCATCTTCATCATCCTGGTCTCTCCATGATGAGGAGGGAGTAGTTCTCCCTCGAGGCTGAGGGTATGTACCAGTAGCTATGTGTTTGATCTCTCTCTCTCTCTCTCTCTCGTGTTCTTGAGGTGATACAATCTTGATGTATCGCGAGCTTTGCTATTATATTTGGATCCTATGATGTTTCTTCCCCCCTCTACTCTCTTGTAATGAATTGAGTTTCCCCTTTGAAGTTATCTTATCGGATTGAGTATTTAATGATTTGAGAACACTTGATGTATGTCTTGCCGTGCGTATCTGTGGTGACAATGGGACGCCACGTGATTCACTTGATGTATGTTTTGGTGATCAACTTGCGGGTTCCGCCCATGAACCTATGCATAGGGGTTGGCACACGTTTTCGTCGTGATTCTCCGGTAGAAATTTGGGGCACGCTTTGAGGTCCTTTGTGTTGGTTGAATAGATGAATCTAAGATTGTGTGATGCATATCGTATAATCATACCCACAGATACTTGAGGTGACATTTGAGTATCTAGGTGACATTAGGGTTTTGGTTGATTTGTATCTTAAGGTGTTATTCTAGTATGAACTCTAGGGCTGTTTGTGACACTTATATGAATAGCCCAACGGATTGATTGGAAAGAATAACTTTGAGGTGGTTTCGTACCCTACCATAATCTCTTCGTTCGTTCTCCGCTATTAGTGACTTTGGAGTGAATCTTTGTTGCATGTTGAGGGGTAGTTATGTGATCCAATTATGTTAGTATTGTTCAGGGAACTTACACTAGCGAAAGTATGAACCCTAGGCCTTGTTTCCTAGCATTGCTATACCGTTTACGCTCACTTTTATCATTAGTTACCTTGCTGTTTTTATAATTTAAGATTGCAAATACTATTATCTACTATCCATATTGCACTTGTATCACCATCTCTTCGCCGAACTAGTGCACCTATACAATTTACCATTGTATTAGGTGTGTTGGGGACACAAGAGACTCTTTGTTATTTGGTTGTAGGGTTGCTTGAGAGAGAACATCTTCATCCTACGCCTCCTACGGATTGATAAACCTTAGGTCATCCACTTGAGGGAAACTTTCTACTATCCTACAAACCTCTGCACTTGGAGGCCCAACAACGTCTACAAGAAGAAGGTTGTGTAGTAGACATCAAGCTCTTTTCTGGCGCCGTTGCCGGGGAGGTGAGTGCTTGAAGGTATATCTTTAGATCTTGCAATCGAGTCTTTTAGTTTCTTGTTATATCACTAGTTTAGTTTATAAAATAAAACTATAAAAAATGGAATTGAGTTTGTCTCATACGCTTCACCTTTTTAATATCTTTCATGAATATGATGGAAAGGATAATTGTGCTCAAGTGCTAGAAGAAGAAATCTATAAAATGTTTGGCACTAAATATTTGAATGATGAGCATGATTGCAATGTTGTTAGTATGAATTCTTTGAATATCCATGATGCTAATGATGATTGCACTAGTTATGATGAAAATGCCTCCTATAAACATGTCAATTTTTGTGGAGTAGACTGGGTTTGCAAGTACACACCAAATAGGGAAGATAGATATTGCAAGAGGCATAAGTACTTAGAAACCAAATTGTTGTAAGAAGAGCTAGATGAATGTGCTGAAAAATTCAATATTTTTCGTGCCCCTTGTGAACTTTGCAATGAACATGGTCATTTAAAGCTCCAATGCTATTTGTTTCATGATCAAGTCGTGTCCAAACATTGTGATAATTTGATTACCCTTGAGCATCATAAAGAGCTTAGCCTCCTTTTGGGTTATGAAGAAATGAAACGTATAACTGAGGGTATTCCAAAGTTTAATCTTGATAAAGTTCTTCATTTTGATCTAGAGAAGATTTATATGTATTGTGTGGTGAATTGCATTGAAAATCCTTATATTGCCAATTACATAAAGAAAATAAAACAAATAGAAGATGAAGAGAATACTAATGAAAGTGAAGAGACTTCCCAATACCATCCTATTATTTCTTATGATGAATCAGGTAACGAGGAGGAGCCTCCTATTCAACCAATATCATTAATAAGGAGCTCCAAAAAGAGGATTGAACCCACACATGATGTGGCGAGGAAGAAGAAAAGAAAAAGGAAGAGAGGTAAAAAGATATCTCTCCCAAATAATGCTGCTCCTATTACTATTGTGCCTCATGAAAATATAATTGTGGAAGATAATGATACTTCTTATGATCTTGAAAATCTTTTTGGCACTTGCTTGGAAGAATATGATAATTGCTATACTATTGGTGCTATCCATACTATTAATTATGAGAGTGATTATGCTTATGATATGAAAAGGCCCAAGATTGGGGATGCTATGTTTGATGAAGATGATGTTTTTGAGAATATATTTGCTGCAATTAATGTTTGTCCCAATCTTGGGGAAGCTATGATTAATGAAGATGCTATTTTTAGTCTCCCAAGTTTTGATATGCAAATTTATAATGATGATAGCATGGATAATTATTGTGATGATACATATGCTATAAAAAGTAGTGATTATATTTATAAAACTTGTCATGATTATGGTTACCCCTTTTCTGAACATTACTCTTTTAATGTGGAAACAATTTATAGTATCCAAGTCTCTTATGGTACTCCCACTGTCCTGAATGAGAAGAATCTTGCTTATGTGGAGAGTAATAAAATTTCTATGCTTATAGGTCATGAAAAGAATGCTTTAGGTGCTGGTTATATTGTTGAATTCATTCATGATGCTACTGAAAATTATTATGAGGGAGGAATATATGCTTGTAGGAATTGCAATAATATCAAATTTCCTCTCTATGCACTTAAAATCTTGAAGTTATGCTTGTTTTACCTTCCTATGCAAGTTGATTCTTGTTCCCACAAGTTGTTTTCTCACAAAATACCTATGCATAGGAAGTATGTTATACTTAAATGTGCTAGTAATATTCTTCATGATGCTCTTTTTATGTTACAATTCTTATCTTTTATGTGAGCATCATTGAAATCATCATGCCTAGCTAGGGGCGTTAAACTATAGCGCTTGTTGGGAGGCAACCCAACTTTATTTTTGTTCCTTGCTTTTTGTTCCTGTTTAGTAATAAATAATTCATCTAGCCTCTGTTTAGATGTGGTTTTATGTGTTTAATTAGTGTTTGTGCCAAGTAGAACCGTTGGGAAGACTTGGGGAAAGTCTTGTTGATCATGCTGTAAAAAACAGAAACTTTAGCGCTCACGAGAACTGATGCCATTTTTATTTGGAGAGTGATATTTAGTTAATTCTTTTTGCATATTATTAATATATAAATTCCTCAGGTCCATGAATTTATTTTAGAATTGTATGAGTTCCATAAGTATACGTTTGATCCATATTACTACAGACTGTTCTGTTTTTGACAGATTCTGTTTTTCGTGTGTTGTTTGCTTATTTTGATGAATCTATGGCTAGTAAAATAGTTTATAAACCATAGAGAAGTTGTAATACAGTAGGTTTAACACCAATATAAATAAATAATGAGTTCATTACAGTACCTTGAAGTGGTGATTTATTTTCTTATACTAACGGAGCTCACGAGTTTTCTACTTTAAGTTTTGTGTTGTGAAGTTTTCAAGTTTTGGGTAAGGATTCGATGGACTACGGAACAAGGAGTGGTAAGAGCCTAAGCTTGGGGATGCCCAAGGCACCCCAAGGTAATATTCAAGGACAACCAAGAGCCTAAGCTTGGGGATGCCCCGGAAGGCATCCCCTCTTTCGTCTACTTCCATCGGTAACTTTACTTGGAGCTATATTTTTATTCACCACATGATATGTGTTTTGCTTGGAGTGACAATTTATTTTGGTAGTATTTGCATGCTGTTATTTAGAACAATGTTTTGCATCTTTTATTTCAATAAAAGTGACATTGATAGTCTTTACTATGCCCATTTTAGAAGTCCACATGTTGCTGTTTGAAAACAGAAAGTTTACCGCTGTTGCAATAATTCCCTAGAAAATTAAGAATGTGATAAAATGTTGAAACCTTTTGAATATTAAGCTATGATAAATTTACTACAGTGGGAATTTTCTTTCATAATTTTTGGAGCTAGGTAAGTATGGATGTTGCAGCATTCTTTACAGACTATCCTGTTTAGGCAGATTGCTGTTATGTTTGCATTGTTTGCATATGGTTGCTTCTTTAACGATTCTATTTGAGGATAGGACTATTAAATATGCAGAGGAATTTAGTATGAAATGTTGAATAATAATTTTAGTGATTTTCTACAGTAGAGTATGATAAGGTTTTTGCAATGGTTTATACTAACTTATCTCACGAGTCCTTGTTGAGTTTTGTGTGGATGAAGCTTTTGAGATTTAGGGAGACCTTGATATGAGAGGAATTAAGGAGACAAAAAAGCTCAAGCTTGGGTAGGCCCAAGGCACCCCAAAATAATATTTCAAGAAGTCTCAAGCGTCTAAGCTTGGGGATGCCCCTGTTGGCATCCCACCTTTCTTCTTCAAGAACTATCGGTTAATATCGATTGATCCTAAGTTTTTGCTTCTTCACATGATGTTTGCTATTCTTAGAATGTCATTTTATTTTTCTTTGCTTGCTGTTTGAATAGAATACCAGGATCTGAAATTTTTAAATGTTAGAGAGTCTTCACATAGTTGCGTAATTATTCGACTACTCATTGATCTTCACTTATATCTTTCGGAGTAGTTTGTCATTTGCTCTAGTGCTTCACTTATATATTTTATAGAACGATGGTGGTCTTATTTTATAGAAATAGATGAACTCTCATGCTTCACTTAGATTATTTTGGGAGTCTTAAATATCATGGTAATTTGCTTAAAATCCTAATATGCTAGGTATTCAAGAATAATAAAATTCTCTTATGAGTGTGTTGAATACTATGAGAAGTTTGATACTTGATAATTGTTTTGAGATATGGAGATGGTGATATTAGAGTCATGCTAGTTGAGTAGTTATGAATTTGAGAAATACTTGTGTTGAAGTTTGTGATTCCCATAGCATGCACGTATGGTGAACCGTTATGTGATGAAGTCGGAGCATGATTTATTTATTGATTGTCCTCGTTATGAGTGGCGGTCGGGGACGAGCGATGGTCTTTTCCTACCAATCTATCCCCCTAGGAGCATGCGCGTAGTACTTTGTTTCGATAACTAATAGTTTTTTGCAATAAGTATGTGAGTTCTTTATGACTAATGTTGAGTCCATGGATTATACGCACTCTCACCCTTCCACCTTTGCTAGCCTCTCTAGTACCGCGCAACTTTCGCCGGTACCATAAACCCACCATATACCTTCCTCAAAACAACCACCATACCTACCTATTATGGCATTTCCATAGCCATTCCGAGATATATTGCCATGCAACTTTCCACCGTTCCATTTATTATGACACACTCCATCATTGTCATATTGCTTAGCATGATCATGTAGTTGACATCGTATTTGTGGCAAAGCCACCATTCATAATTCTTTCATACATGTCACTCATGAGTTATTGCACATCTCGGTACACCGCCGGAGGCATTCATATAGAGTCATATCTTGTTCTAAGTATCGAGTTGTAATTCTCGAGTTGTAAGAAAAATAAAAGTGTGATGATCATCATTATTAGAGCATTGTCCCAGTGAGGAAAGGATGATGGAGACTATGATTCCCCCACAAGTCGGGATGAGACTCCGGACGAAAATAAAAAAATTAAAACAGGCCAAAGAAGCCCAAATAAAAAAAGGGAGGAGAAAAGAGGCCATAAAAAAAGAGAAAGGACCAAATAAAAAAAATAAAATAATAAAAATAAAAAATGAGAGAAAAAGAGGGAAGGGGCAATGCTACTATCCTTCTACCACACTTGTGCTTCAAAGTAGCACCATAATCTTCATGATAGAGAGTCTCCTATGTTGTCACTTTCATATACTAGTGGAAATCTTTCATTATAGAACTTGGCTTGTATATTCCAATGATGGGCTTCCTCAAAATGCCCTAGGTCTTCGTGAGTAAGCAAGTTGGATGCACACCCACTAGTTTCTTTTGTTGAGCTTTCATACATTTATAGCTCTAGTGCATCTGTTGCATGGCAATCCCTACTCACTCACATTGATATCTATTGATGGGCATCTCCATAGCCTGTTGATATGCCTAGTTGATGTGAGACTATCTTCTCCCTTTTTGTCTTCTCCACAACCACCATTCTATTCCTCCTATAGTGCTATGTCCATGGCTCACGCTCATATATTGCGTGAAGATTGAAAAAGTTTGAGAACATCAAAAGTATGAAACAATTGCTTGGCTTGTCATCGGGGTTGTGCATGATTTAAATATTTTGTGTGGTGAAGATGGAGCATAGCCAGACTATATGATTTTGTAGGGATAACTTTCTTTGGCCATGTTATTTTGAGAAGACATGATTGCTTAGTTAGTATGCTTGAAGTATTATTATTTTTATGTCAATATATGAACTTTTGTCTTGAATCTTTCGGATCTGAATATTCATATCACAAGTAAGAAGAATTACGTTGAAATTATGCCAACTAGCATTCCACATCAAAAATTATCTTTTTATCATTTACCTACTCGAGGACGAGCAGGAATCAAGCTCGGGGATGCTTAATACGTCTCCAACATATCTATAATTTTTGATTGCTCCATGCTATATTATCTACTGTTTTGGGCAATATTGAGCTTTATTATCCACTTTTATATTACTTCTGGGACTAACCTATTAACAAGAGGCCCAGCCCAGATTTGTTGTTTTATGCCTATTTCAGTGTTTCGAAGAAAAGGAATATCAAACGGAGTCGAAACGGAACGAAATCAACTGGAGAAGTTATTTTTGGAACGAAAGCCACCGGATAGACTTGGACTCCACGTCAAGAGATACAGGAGGTGCTCACGAGGGTGGGGGCGCCCCCTGATACGTCTCCAACGTATCTATAATTTTTGATTGCTCCATGCTATATTATCTACTGTTTTGGACTATATTGGGCTTTATATTCCACTTTTATATTATTTTTGGGACTAACCTATTAACCGGAGGCCCAGCCCAGAATTGTTGTTTTTTTTTGCCTATTTTAGTGTTTCGCAGAAATGGAATATCAAACGGAGTCCAAACGGAATAAAATCTTCGGGAACGTGATTTTCTCACCGAACGTGATCCAGGAGACTTGGACCCTACTCCAAGGAACAAAAGAGGCGGTCACGAGGGTGGGGGGCGCGCCCCCCTGCCTCGTGGGCCCCTCGTTGCTCCTCCGGCATACTTCTTCCTCCTATATATACACACGTACCCCCAAACGATCAGAACAGGAGCCAAAAACCTAATTCTAGCACCGCAACTTTCTGTATCCACGAGATCCCATCTTGGGGCCTGTTTCGGAGCTCCGCCGGAAGAGGGCCGTCATCACGGAGGGCTTCTACATCATCCTAGCCTTTACGATGAAGTGTGAGTAGTTTACCTCAGACCTTCGGGTCCATAGTTAGTAGCTAGATGGCTTCTTCTCTCTCTTTGAATCTCAATACAAAGTACCCCCTCTCTTGTGGAGATCTATTCGATGTAATCTTCTTTTTGCGGTGTGTTTGTTGAGATCGATGAATTGTGGGTTTATGATCAAGTCTATCTATGAATAATATTTGAATCTTCTATGAATTTTTTATGTATGATTGGTTATCTTTGCAAGTCTCTTCGAATTATCCGTTTGGTTTGGCCAACTAGATTGGTAGTTCTTGCCATGGGAGAAGTGCTTAGCTTTGGGTTTGATCTTGCGGTGTCCTTACCCAGTGACAGAAGGGGCAGCAAGGCACGTATTGTATTGTTGCCATCGAGGATAACAAGATGGGGTTTATTTCATATTGCATGAATTTATCTCTCTACATCATGTCATCTTGCTTAAGGCGTTACTCTGTTTTTAACTTAATACTCTAGATGCATGATGGATAGCGGTCGATGAGTGGAGTAATAGTAGTAGATGCAGAATCGTTTCGATCTACTTGTCACGGACGTGATGCCTATATAAATGATCATGCCTAGATATTGTCATAACTATGCTCAATTCTGTCAATTGCTCAACAATAATTGGTTCACCCACCGTAGAATACTTATGCTCTTGAGAGAAGCCACTAGTGAAACCTATGGCCCCCGGGTCTATTCTCATCATATCAATCTCCATCACTTTAATCTTGCTTTGCTTTTTTACTTTGCTTTTACTTTTTACTTTGCATCTTTATACCAGAAATACCAAAAATATTGTATCTATTAGATCTCACTCTCGTAAGTGACCGTGAAGGGATTGACAACCCCTAATCGCGTTGGTTGTGAGTAGCTATCGCTTTGTGCAGGTACGAGGGACTTGAGCGTGGGCTCCTACTGGATTGATACCTTGGTTCTCAAAAACTGAGGGAAATAATTATGCTACTCTACTGCATCATCCCTTCCTCTTCGGGGAAAACCAACGCAAGCTCAAGACGTAGCAAGAAGGATTTCTGGCGCCATTGCCGGGGAGTCTACGCAAAAAGTCAACATACCAAGTACCATCACAATCCCTATATCTTGCATTACATTATTTGCCATTTGCCTCTCGTTTTCCTCTCCCCCCAATTCACCCTTGCCGTTTTATTCGCCCTCTCTCTCTATCCTCCCTCTCTATTTTCCTCTTTTTGCCCGTTTGCTTTTTTTGCCCATGTGTTAGATTGCTTGTTTGTCGCGATGGCTCAAGATTCTACTAAATTGTGTGACTTCACCAATACCAATAATAATGATTTCCTTAGCACTCCGATTGCTCCTCTTACCAATGCTGAATCTTGTGAAATTAATACTGCTTTGTTGAATCTTGTTATGAAAGATCAATTCGCCGGCCTTCCTAGTGAAGATGCCGCTACTCATCTGAATAGCTTCGTTGATTTATGTGATATGCAAAAGAAAAAAGATGTCAATAATGATGTCGTTAAATTGAAGCTATTTCCTTTTTGCTTAGAGATTGTGCTAAAGCTTGGTTTTCGTCTTTTCCCAAGAATAGTATTGATTCATGGAACAAGTGCAAAGATGCTTTTATCTCTAAGTATTTTCCTCCCGCTAAGATCATCTATCTTAGAAACAATATTATGAACTTTAAACAACTTGATCATGAACATGTTGCACAATCTTGGGAGAGAATGAAATTAATGATACGTAATTGCCCTACTCATGGTTTGAATTTGTGGATGATTATACAAATTTTTTATGCCGGATTGAATTTTGCTTCTAGAAATCTTTTAGATTCGGCCGCGGGAGGCACTTTTATGGAAATCACTTTAGGAGATTCTACTAAAATCCTAGATAATATTATGGTTAATTATTCTCAATGGCATACTAAAAGATCCTCTAATAAAAAAGTGCACGCGATAGAAGAAATCAATGTGTTGAGTGGAAAGATGGATGAACTTATGAAATTATTTGCTACTAAGAGTGTTTCTTCTGATCCTAATGATATGCCTTTGTCTACTTTGATTGAGAATAACAATGAGTCTATGGATGTGAATTTTGTTGGTAGGAATAATTTTGGTAACAACGTTATAGAGGGAATTTTAATCCTAGGCCATATCCTAGTAATCCTTCTAATAATTATGGGAATTCCTACAACAACTCTTATGGAAATTATAATAAGATGCCGTCTGAATTTGAGAATAGTGTTCAAGAGTTTATGAATTCACAAAAGAATTTTAATGCTTTGCTTGAGGAGAAATTGCTTAAAGTTGATGATTTGGCTAGAAACGTTGATAGAATTTCTCTTGAGGTTGATTCTTTAAAGCTTAGATCTATTCCTCCTAAGCATGGTATCAATGAGTCTCTCAAAGCCATGATAATTTCCATTGATGAGTGCAAGGAAAGAACCGCTAGGATGCGTGCTTCCAAAGATGCCTTTATTAAAGCATGTTCTTCCAATACCTATGAAAATCAAGATAAAGATCTAAAAGTTATTGATGTGTCCCCTATTAAATCTTTATTTTGCAATATGAATCTTGATGAAACTGAATATGATCTTCCTTTACCTAGAAGGCGTTCTAAAAATTCGGAGTATTTAGATCTTAAAGATGAAATTGATGAAAGTGGGATTGAAAGAAATAAAAATCTAGATGTTGCTAAACCCACTATATTGGATTTGAAGGAATTTAATTATGAAAGTTGCTCTTTAATTGATTGTATTTCCTTGTTGCAATCCGTGCTAAATTCTCCACATGCTTATAGTCAAAATAAAGCCTTCACCGAGCATATTGTTGATGCCTTGATGCAATCTTATGAAGAAAAACTTGAGTTGAAAGTTTCTATCCCTAGAAAACTCTATGATTAGTGGGAACCAACTATTAAAATTAAAGAACATGAGTTTTATGCTTTGTGTGATTTGGGTGCTAGTGTCTCTACTATTCCCAAGACTTTGTGTGATTTACTAGATTTCCGTAATTTTGTTGATTGCTCTCTAAACTTGCATCTTGCGGATTCCACTATTAAGAAACCTATGGGAAGGATTAATGATGTTCTTATTGTTGAAAATAGGAATTATGTGCCCGTAGATTTCATTTTTCTTGATATAGATTGCAATCCTTCTTGCCCTATTATTCTTGGTAGACCTTTCCTTAGAACGGTTGGTGCGATTATTGATATGAAGGAAGGGAATATTAGATTTCAATTTCCATTAAAAAAGGGCATGTAACACTTTCCTAGAAAGAAAATAAAATTACCATATGAAACTATCATGAGAGCCACTTATGGATTGCCTACCAAAGATGTCAATACCTAGATCTATCCTCGCTTTTATGCCTAGCTAGGGGCGTTAAACGATAGCGCTTGTTGGGAGGCAACCCAATTTTATTTTTATTCCTTGCTTTTTGCTGCTGCTTAGTAATAAATAAATTATTTAGCATCTGTTTTGGTTGTGTTTTTTGTGTTTAATTAATGTTTTTGCCAAGTAGAACCGTTGGGAAGACTTGGGGAAAGTCTTGTTGAACTTGCTGTAAAAAACAGAAACTTTAGCGCTCATGAGAACTGCTGTAATTTTTATTTGAAGAGTGATATTTAGTTAATTATTTTTTAAGACGATTAATAGATAAATTCCTCACGTCCAGCAATTTATTTTAGAATTTTTGGGGTTCCAGATCTTGCGCTAGCTACAGATTACTACAGACTGTTCTGTTTTTGACAGATTCTGTTTTTCGTGTGTTGATTGCTTATTTTGATGAATCTATGGCTAGTAAAATAGTTTATAATCCATAGAGAAGTTGGAATACAGTAGGTTTAACACCAATATA